>NC_051846.1:76315737-76527693 GCF_002237135.1 Teleopsis dalmanni | reverse complement strand
ATATAATTTTTAACATTCGATTTGTAAACAAAAAACATATGATTTCCTTAATTAGGGGCAGTATGAACACTTGAAATTAACTTAATTTCATTTTTACGAAATTAAGGAAATTTGACTGTAAGAACATAGTATTATACTATAGAAAATCTAATGTATTTTTAAAATCCTTAATATAATGCAATACATTTTTTGGTCAAAACAAGACTTTACCTTATATATTGTAAAATAATTTTTATTTCATTTATTATATTAGTATGAAATTTGTAAAAAATGTATTTTAGAAATTTATTCAACTGCTCAAGCATTCACATCTTAAATAATTGATTATTACATTTTGCTATAAATATTTGTCGTTATACTACAGTAATTTGCTGTGACATGTATTAAACTGACCTTGTCAGATACACAACTGCGATATAAGCAGAAACACAATAATCTGTTTCGGTATTGTTATGGCAATTCGACGCGTTCTACAGCGTCGGCTATAATACCACAAACTGTAACCACTATAAATTCTCGTTCTTTATTATAACAATTTCCGTTTCACACTTCCGCTGCCATTGTTACCTCAGAGCCTTGCTATTCAAATCTATTTTATTTCTGCCAATTGTATACCACTCAATTCAATAAACCATTTATTATACGCGCCTACGGTTTTCTGTGTGTGTGTGTAATAATTACTGTGGCTAATAGTATTAGTACCTACTGTTATAGGATCTCATTGTCGACATTCAAAGTTTTCGAACCCTGTTGCGCTACAGACTAATTTGTTCGCAAAAGCAGCAAAAACAGACGAAGGCACCCAACTACGTAACGTCTGTCACTAACGCCTGGGTGCGCCTAAAAACGCAACAATGCGTGTAAGCTACTTAACATTGTATGTGTGTAATGCAACAGTTACCTACATCCGAGTGAAAAGGAACTTTTTACAGAAAGCATTTAAAAGAGCCAGTGTGCTCCCTTGTAGTTAACACAAGGAATTCAATAATGGATAGCTGGAATATATGAATGCCACGCCAGTATAGTTTTAAAAGTTTATCATTAAGTAAGGTGTGAGGCGTGTTTAATACATTTTTATTTCGTTTTTATTATTATTGTTATTGTTGTTGTATGGTTCCTCTTTTAAAATGAATAGCATTTCATAATTTGATTAAAATCATGTAATGTTGCTCTTATTATTTTTATTATTATTATTATTGTTAAGGGATGTGGTACTGCGACCGTTGGGTCTATTGTGTCCTTTTCTAGGTTTAAAGTAGGTATCTAAGCCCAGTTGTATCAATAAAAAGTAGTATAGAACCTACTTCACAGATTTTTATTAGCTCTTCCGTAAGAATATACATTCCCATTCGCCTATTCCATGTGTGCTTTAGTGCAGGGTATTCTTACAGCACATGTGTGGCCGACTCCTCATTCTCTTCACAGAATCTTTAGTTTGCATCCGTAATTATACCCAGTCTTGCAAGGTGGTGTTTTAGTTTACTGTAGTACAGAACCTACTTTACAGAGTTTTATTGCCTCTTTCGTAAGAATATACATTCCTAGGAGCCTATTTAGTTTGTGCATTAGCACAGAGCATTCTAACAGCACATGCGTGACCGACTCCTCATTCTCCGCATTCTCCGTTTGCATCCGTAAGTATACTCGGTCTTTAGTTTACAGTGCTCTGTTAGGATTCCTGTGATAATTCTAAGTTTTTCTTTTGATAGGTTCATACAATCCTGATATCTCTTATTATTATAGGTACCAATAAGTGATTTGGATTGTGTTAATCCTAGTATATAATCACAGTAATCCTTTTTATTCTGGTTCTCTTACAGAACCTCTTACATATTATTGGTTTTGATTTCACCTAACCTGCAACTTGCTTTAATTCAATTATATTCATAGATATAGATATTAAATAGTGTGTGTGTCAGTATATTTTTCACCTGCCTGGACCTTCAGACTTATTTTTCAAATAAATCGCAGTATATGTGATATGATCTATCCATAATATTTTCACATTCATTAGTTATGATAAATTGTTTTATATTAATTTTGGATTTTATCAGAATTTGTCATATTTATTTGTACGTGCTTATTAGAAAATAATAAATTTTCCACAGCTATTTGTTATGCTTTGCAAATATTGTAGTTACTTTATATTTCTGCAAATATTGAAGAATTTTAAGGTCAATGGTTTTTTTGCACATAATTTCACTCTTCACTTCACCCTCAAATCGTGCTTCTTATTCGAATATTTAAACGATTGATAAACGATAAATTTATATGTCAATTTTAAAGCAACATAATTCTCTCACGTGATTAATAGGCCTAGAAAAATAAAACAATAGGCATGTATACTCTATTTACCTGGTATTTATTAATGTATGTATATTATTCTGGTCTGCATAATACAATATCTATTAATATATTTAATTTAATGAATGAGTAAACTATAAAAGTTATTTTCAATTAGTCTGATAAGACATAGTTATTGATTTGTTCAACAATTGTAATGACAATTGAAAGTGGTAATTAAGTAGAAATCACAATGTCTACCAGTTTTATAATTTTTTGTGATATAATTAAAAATTACTTTTTCATTCAAAAGGGATTTTGTGATAAAAATGTGAGATATTAAATACTTAATAATCGATTTGGGAATGTCCAATATTGTATAATAATAAATTTACAATTGTTAACATAAATCAAGAATGTTTTCTATTATATTATAAAATAGTAATTCTTTAAGAAATTTAGTTTTTTATAAAATGGATATGATAACAAAGGTATTAGTTTCTGAAATAAAATGAAATAAAATACAATAAGTAACCTATTAAAATAACATGACATAAGTTATCCTAAGATTAGTGTTGCAAAAAAAAAAACCAAAATGAGCAGCCGAATGAAAGTAAATAACGTGTAATAGTTACAAAATTCTTTTACAAAAAATGAAAAGGTTTTTCGAACAGTAGTAAACTACAACAACAAAACTTCATTTTATATTTAATTATTCGTAAATAATTTTTTAAGAATGCAAGTACCAGTAAACTTTCAAGTAAACATTTATTTAACACAGTATCACTCATTTTGCATTAAAAATATAGATTCATATAGATTACTTTTCACATATATGCGTTTGTAATGAAAGGTTCAACTATGTACATATATTTATATATTTATTAGCAAAAAATATTAAAAAGTTTTTCTATTGCGATCTTTGCGCAAATCTTATTATATATCTCATTCCTTTAATATTTTAACGAGCGTAGGTTTGTTTATTTTTAAAGTCACATTCAATTGTTACTTGTAATACCTCATCAGTTAGAGATATAAATATCGTTGATAATAAATTTTTGTAACTGTATTTTGTAGCAGCTAATACAAATATTTATTGTTTGTTCCTATGCACTGTATTTGGTTATGTTTTTTTAAAAACAATTACCATTTTCTCTAGAGTCTAGACGATGAACTACTTAATAGATTAATATTGCCTAAAAAATTTTTTAATAAATCTTTATGGCCATATTTCTAACACATTGTCTCTATATCATTCTTATATACTTGTTATGGTAAGCGACTACCTTGTTGATTCATAAGCAGTTCTCAACTATAACCACTTAAGACTTTTATACAGGATATATTAACATATCACTCAATAAGTCATGTGACTAAACTAAAAGAAACAAATTTTTTCGCATTCTTTCATATTCTGACAAATGCTGGATTCACCTATAGTGAAAAAGTTAATGCTATATAATTCTTTCCTAATCAATATGAAAAAGGAATAAATTTTGTCCTTCCACTTAAATAACCTTAGATTTTAACAAATCAACTTCTACCAATTTTGTGTGCAAAGGTGCGTATGAGTAACATTTTATGATATTTTTTATAAAAGCTATATATTTTGAAGATTTTTCCAATGTTCATACCTTCATTGCATATATTTTAGGTAAAGCACACTTTTTTGTTAAGTGCATCTTACAACTTATACACTTGAATAGATAAGAAATGAACAATGTTTTCCTTTCATTCTCATACAGTTTCTCAATTATTTTTATTAAATCAACATAATTTGGCAGTATTTAATACATATTGAATTTATTACAATTATTATCGGTATAAAAGCTTGTAGGGGTTCATATTCGTAACAGAATTTATTACATCAAATAGTAAAATAGGAATATCATTACATTTTATTATTATTCGTACTTTTCAAATGTTTTATTTTATTATTGTATGATGTAAATAATTAAGACTCTTTGTACTAGGTTGGAAAGCAACAGCATATTCCGTGTTCATAGTGGTGTATGAATATGCGACCATAGAAAATCTTTTGTGCTAACGATTGAAGATTGTATGATTCTACACGAATTGTGTAGAATTATGGATAAAATCCTCATCCTAGCGTTGCATTCTATTTAAACTGCAAATTGAAAACTTGAAAACTTGTTTATAATAATATGATAATCTGCATATAAATATAATTTAACTAATTTTACTTAATAACTTACTAAATATTCAACACATATTTGTGTCGATTATTAAAATTTCATATATTCTAACTTACTGTAGCAGAATTTCATCTAACTTACTTTAATATGTTTTGTATACTTTAGGTCGTGTGCAAGATCAAGTAAATTAATGGTAAATTGAGAGAAATAGTAAATTATGACGGCATCGCAGCGAATTTTGGTATTTGCCAGAATTTTGAGTAGGGTAAATTAGGCAAAAATTAATTAAATTATGTGTTACCATTATGAAAATTTATAAATAAATAAATTTAAACATTTTAACAGAAAAATAATAAATAAGTATAAATAAATTTAAATTTACTTTATCTTAATTTACTCGAGCTCGCACACGGCTTTAGTAATATTTTCGTCCTTTCGTTTCAAATCCAAAAAAACATTATTTTTGTTTATTTAAAATGTATATAGTTTAAAAAAATACTGTATATGATTTTATACAAATTACGGCATGCATTTTTATTTCATATTTTATACATTATTTCATAATTTAAACATACATTTCTTAAATTTGTATTCCAACCGCATTTTATTAATGCTGTTCAGTATGTGAATATTTTGTAAGAACAAACAAAGAAAAAAATGTTTTCATTACAAATTCTATTTTCATTTTTGAAAAAACCAAAAAACGAAAAGGGAAATATATTCTCTTGCTTCTCATAAATCCTGATATACACCAATGCTGTCAGATTATCCTTTGAAAACGTTTCTGGCTTTTATTATGTGCGTGCCTGTGTGCCTGTGTTCACTTTTTCACACATTTATTTTTTACGTTACTGGTTTCTTTTCTGTGGAGATAAACAAACACAAATTCAACAGCATATTTGCATTTCCAATGTGTGTGTGTGCGCGCCTAACATTATGCAATTATTCTTCTATCTTGACACATATTTCTGAGTGTTTGCTTCCGAATAAAGTTTGTGTCGCGCCTCACTGTCACCACTCACTGTTCCAGAAAGTCAAGACGAAAAATACTTCAAGTCAACACATAAAAGACTTGTGCAAATAACACAATTTTGAACTTGGTGTAGAACGAAGCCATGGAGAATGGACTTGTATATTGTAGTGTGTTGGTGAATATGGATGTAACTAACATAAGCCCCCACACAATTACAACAAAGTTATTCTATTTTAGCCTTATTCATTATTTTATTATACATTTTTTTTTACTTAGAATTCTTGTGCTTCTATGCCTCTCAAGGACATTGGGCTTGTTGAAGTGCACAAACTATAAGTTGCTCTCGATTACAAGTGCATTTCAGCTGAATTGTATCTTGCGGTTGTATTTATTACTCCGTATATTATTGTTTTCTATTCTGAGGGAAGGCTTTCAGTACTTCCATGAATTAAATTACTTTGCATCGAAGCAGCACAGTATCAAATGCTTTTCAGTTTATTAAATTCGCGAAGTCATTTTTTTGTTTTCCGCATGTTAATTTCGCCGTGTAACCATTTTACTCAAATTGTTGTGGCAAATGAAAAAATAGGGTAAAAACTGATACTATATAAAACCCATTTCTTTTAACAGTTTACTATTTTATTCCATTTCCTACTGCAGCCTATGCAGCCGGAAGGAAATGATTGCGAGCACTAAGTATCGCTGACAAGTTAAATATTTTTCCAGGGGAAAAACAAGTTAACTACACAAATTCAATTTAATTTTTAATGGCTTTTTGGATTAAAATATAGGTTAACCAGTCGCATAAGTGTTCATTTAAATGTGTAGTGAAGTGTTTTAGACAATTCAGGATAATTTCAACGAACCAGTTAGTTAGTAAGCTAAACCAAATTAATAATTAAAAAGAAAATTTTTGTGCAATTTCAGAAAATAGACTGAAAATAGAGAGTAAAATTAGGTTACAAGTTTATAATTTCTTTATTTCCGTTTACACTAGTGTCATTAAGTTTGCAATCTAATTGCAAACTTGTTAAGCTTATCAGCCTTGTATTAATTAAGAGAATTTGTTTACATGTTGTGCAGGTTGCATTAATTCTTTGTGTAATAAAAACGATGATTACATAAAATTTTAATTAGCTTTTCTGCAATGAAGTCTTTGTGAATTCGCATGTAAATTAATCAACGTAGTAAAAAGTAATTAAGATAAAAAGTTTAGCTAAATTAAGTTACCTGTATATTATATATGTTATACTACCAAACAAAATAGTATACTGTAGTGTAATCTTATTTATATCTAATGTTGATATATTATAAATAAAAAATAAATAAAATGCATTCTATATGGATATATTACATTATTAACCTAAAAAATGTCATACAAAATATAATTAATTGTGCATATAATTAATACTTTAATAATACTTTAATATGGAATTTTATTAAAAAATATAGTTGATATATCCTTTTGTATAACACAAAGTACTTTATATTTAGTTTTTCATCAACATTTTTTTTGTTTATTTAACAATATGTCTTTATTGAATCGCTTTTAATTTATAATAAGTAATATTATAATATAATAATAAGTTTTAGAATCTTAAAGACGAATAACATTACATTACAAATGATTTTATAAAAAGATACTATGATAAATTAAATAATAATTTATAAATTATTTTAAAAGGCCTGTTAATAATTAGCCAGGGCTTATGTACCTGGAATTACGGCGCCTAAGTTAAATTTATTAGTAGGATGATCTTTAGGTAAGTAGGATGGCGGGTCTATCATTTCGTTTCAGACACAAGAAACACAGAAATGCGAATATAAAATCGTCTAGTAACATTAAAATATGATCTCAGAGCACAAAGCTATGATTCAAGTTGCTCTCGTTTTATAAACATATGAGATAGAAACATATTACACGGTTTGGGACGATTCTACTTCCATTAGAAGAAAACTTATGATTTTGTTTGTTGTTTAAAGCAAACAATGTCCGTTCCGTAAATGTTGAGAATTTATGTTTTTTCTTCTCTTTTTTCATTTTTTATTTAATTTTCTTTAATTTTATTTTTGTACTTTCTAAACAATATTTAAAAAATAAAAATAAGGACTAGCTAGTTAAATCATTTATAAAGTAACAAGATTTGATTAACGTATGGTAATTTCATTAATATCAGTGAAGTAGATAGATACACAATTTAGGTATATATTCCTAATAAAGTATTTGCAAAGGGTTGGTGATCTTGTGAAAAAGTTCGAAAAACCATCTGTCAAGTAGAAAAAAAATATACATTATGCTTTAAAGGCTATTATGACAGAATATTTGAAAAGCCAAAAATAAGGTTTTTTTGTTTATTACTTATAAATTTAATTGTCATTTTCAGGGAACTATTACACTTAACAGAATTCAATTTATTATTAAATTATAAAGAAAATGGAAATGTTAGCAAAAATCTTTTCTAATCTTTTTTATTCTATCATACATTCGATTAATAATTAATTTTGACATATATAGTTGTAAAGGGGAGTTATGTTAGGAATGTATTCGTAGCGCCATAGTATCGTCCTCAGTTGAACTACCACAGAAATATTAACTTGCCGTGATTTGTACAGGAAATGTTTCTGCAGATCGGTGAATAGATCGGTAAACAGTTACGCGTTAAATCTACGTGTTTTACTATATAGATTTCAGCTTTTCATAAGCGATATTCATCGCTGTGGATAAATTGTAGCTTTACAATTTCAACTTAAGCTTTTAGCAATATACAGTAGTCTTCCATTTATGCTCTGCTCATCTTAGAAAATGGTTGTAAATTAATTTTTGAGCACCTTACGATGAAATTATTATTAGTATTTTTACCGATGATGGCTCTGTACTCGACATGTGTAACTCATACGCTATTTTATTTTCTTGTGTCTTACACGTTTGCCGGGACCATTTCAAATTCGTTTTAATAAACATTTATCTTGAGTACTCAATATGAAAACAAAGTTTTAAATTTTAAGATAATTAACTATTGCAGCATGCTCCGACTTCATAGAATGATCAATACATCTTGAATTCAAATAAATCGAGATGTATAATATCCTGTATAGATATAACTTAAAGATTTGACAAAATCCGACACAATGTGCTTCCGTTTTAACATAAAAAACATTAATAATTTCCTTCTTATCAACTGGTATATCTCTGAAAGACACTTTATTGTAAAATTACATCTATAAAAGAAATACACCCTGATAATAATTCCACTAATGTGCTGGGAATTATGTTTTATATACTTTTTCTGCAAATTTTGTCGAACACGTCAGAATAGTATTCTAGTTGTATGGAAAATCACGGCAACGCAATCAAATCAATACTGGTCATCTGCATCACAAGAAGGAGTCAATTATACTGCATAATTGTCATAGAGTATACTTCTAGATACTTGAGATTTCACTTGGACAAACGGCACAAATAATTAAGTAATTTTATAGTTTCACTTATAAACATATGGAAATGCAAATAAGTTTTCAATTTTATAATAAGCAATATTGTAAGAAAAAATTAATATTTGAATTAAAACATTAAATTCAGTTGATTTTTTGTTTAAATACAATACTTATTTAATTATGTTTCAATACGCAATTGATGCATTGACAAATTATCTGTTTGTGTTATCTATTGATTTGTGTTTTTATTTCCTTATATGTACAATTGAACAAGGTTAAAGTATATTTTCGACTTAACTTAGTAAGTATTATTTTTACCCCATTTTTCTGTAATTTTAAATACATTTATAATTTACTTCTACTTTTCAAAACGTTATACAATATTACAAAGGTGACTTATCGACTTATTAATTATTAAATTTCTAAATGTTGATATTAGTTTTATTTTTTTTTGTCAAAAACAAATAATTCTAAACCAAATCAACAAATAAAAATGAAAGTAGCTTACCTCCACCAGTTTAACCCTTAATTATAAAAAGTTTATTTCATATTTTTATTTGATAGTTTAAGGACTAACCTTAGTAAAACTAAATAACAAAAATGTGATTGTTAAAGTTTACATAAAAAGTTATTCATTTCACCGAAAAACATACAGATCTATAAGCGTTAGTAACTCAATTAAATACATCAAGCAAATCAATAATAATATATATTATACACTCTATGGCTTTTCCGATCTGTCAACTGTTGCATTATGCAAACTTGACTTATATACACTTTTATTTAACTTATACATTAGACGCTTATGCCTCTTACTTTATATAAACAATCAAAATAAAAGAGTTATTACATTATAATTGAATACTTTCAACTTAATTTTTAATCCTACCATTTATCTTGTAAAAGTCTTTCATAAACAAAATATATAATTGTTGATTTTCTTTATTTATAATTTGTATTTTAATTTCTTTACTATTATAATTTTAACTTCACCTCATAACATTGTTACAATTATACTGCAATCAATATTCCGAATCAGCTACTATGTTAACCTATTAATGGTTGTCACATGTAGATTCAAAATGTGTCAATTTTTTTCTCATTAACCTATCCATCACAAATATATTTTGTTTAACTATCATTATCGTTATTAATTTAAACTATGTAAAATTTTTGACCATAATATTTGATCACAAATTTTATCAGGTAATTTAAACCTGTGCAATTAAATAATAAAACAAATTTAAATTAATATAGATTATATCGTTTAAAACAAATAATTTTATGGTCAGTTACTACACTTATTTTAAGTGTCCAATTAAGTTTAGACATTTATTACTTTTTTATTAGTACTATTATAAATATTATTGATAATGAACATAATTTAAATCAGTTTGTCAATAATTTTAATCAGAAGTTAGTTTTAACAAAACGGTGTGGGACAATACAACACATGCTTTTCACATAAATATCTGGCTTAATAACATAATAATATAGCCAATAATAATATAAAAAAATAAAATTATATTGCATATCACAACTGTAGTAATGAATATTTAAGTATATAATTAAGTGTAAGTGTAAGTTAAGGAATGTGTATAATATAAACATGGATAGAGTCGTCAAACATTGATCTGGAAAAGATTAAGATTTTATTGCATACAATCGAATTGAAAATATCCTTCGGTAATTATGAAAAGAACAGGGTATAATCGGCCATGTAGTTGTTGTTGCAACCCGATTATATTTTATTATAAATTATATTGTATATTATAACTATAGTAATTAACATAATTAAGTATAGGCGTATGATTAGGAACTTGTATAATATAAACATGGATACAGTCATCAAACATCGATCTGGAAAAAATTAAGATTTTATTTAATACAGTCAAATTGAAAATACCTTCGGTAATTATGGAAAATATAGGGTATTATCATCCATCAATGGGCGCAGTGTCACGCATAACTAATGTTTGAGTTCATCAAATACTAATACTAATAAATATGGAGGTAAATTTCAAAACAATATTATTAAATGCAATCAGCAAAATATTTTGGTAATATATACAAAATAAGTTCTTTTGTACAAATTTTATTAAAAAAAAGTGAATAATCAACTAAAATGTATATTAATTGTATATTCTATAAATATACTGAAAATTTTTTGGTTCATTTAATAAAAAATTACAAGTTTAGTCCCTGCAAATATATCGGTTTTCGATTTAGTTATTCCGTCCCAGCAAATATTCTTTATGTATTACAACTTAGTTTTTTGTCATAATAAAAATCATTTTATTCATTCTTTTGAAATAAGACAGTTAACAAATTTATACAATAAAATAACAAACTGCTAGGTTTATAAATGAAAACTTTTCTTCAACTTTAAACTTTCATTCATTAAAGTTTAAACAGAAGGGATATGCGCGTGGATAAAAGTGACCGAACTGCAGTATGCTAAATCAATTTTTTTCATTGCCTTGAGCTATTATATATTTACAATATATAAGTACATTTATATACTTCATATAAAATGATGTCTCTTGGCAAACATAGCATAAGCTGATCCGAAATAAATCTATATATTTTTTCGACTTAGTTCTTGTTTTCGCTTCATCAGAAACGTCGGTTTTTGATTTACGGTTCAGTTTCGGTTCTACGACCTAATATATGGTGTAGTATTTTAACAGAACTAAAATGGTCTATCAAAAGAATTTTCAAACTGTTTTGGATTTTGTAATTATTATTACAAAAATTAATTTAATTATTAAATTCGAAAAAATTGTCAAAAACTTTTTACAATTGTTCACTTTGTGGTTAGTTTCACTTTTGAATAAAACACATCTTACATCTAAATTAATTAATACTTTTCTTTGCTGGAAGTTTACTCGTAATACCCTTTCCATACAGTTATACGTATGAAATTCAATGTATTTATATATTTAAAAATATATTTTTACCACAATTATTTTGTATGAATGCTAATAATCATAAATATAATATATAATATATAACAACATTCCAATTTTTTTATATCTAAAAATTTCAATTCTTCGAAATCTTCAAAAAAAATTGGTTAGTAGCAGATAATAATAAATATTTCAGTTGAATTTTTTTAAAGTTTTATTATTAAAACCATGAATTTTATCCAACATATTCGGAGTTGTTCCATTATTTGAGCACCCTGTTTGCTGTATATATAAGTTTTTTACTTTTTCTTATATTCATTGTTATTTTATTCTCTTATATTTTTCAGAAATATTGAACTGAAGAAACCGAAATAACTATTACAGTAAACATGAGTTTGTTTGCAAGAAGATGTTCTAATCGCAAGAAACTATTGTAAGTACTAGAAAATTTTATTATGTATATACAATTTGTAAATCAGGGTTTGAAAATTGAAGCGGTTTTATACTAAATTTATTATATTTTAAATTAAAGTTTTGGTTGCACACGTAAAAACTCAACAGATTCTAAAAGCAGAATAAAAACCAAAAATCTAAAGTTAAATTATTTAAAGTTTAAATATTTTTTAGCTAAATTTGTTGTTAATTTATATAAAAAGCAAGAACGGTATGATAATTTTTAATAGTAAGATTTTTTAATTTAATTCCTTCTAATTAAATTTTTTTTTAAAAGTTTGTTAA
This sequence comes from Teleopsis dalmanni, assembly GCF_002237135.1. NCBI lineage: Eukaryota > Metazoa > Arthropoda > Insecta > Diptera > Diopsidae > Teleopsis > Teleopsis dalmanni. The sequence goes on along the minus strand of NC_051846.1, from coordinate 76,515,199 downwards.
CAAATCAGTTTAATATGTTTTTATAATTTTTATAAATCTTAAAATCCTACTTTTATGCCAGATTTTTGCATCTATAAATAGAAGGATTATTAATGTTAAAATCATAATTATTTTTAAAATACAATATATAATATAATAACATAAAAAATAATATTATAACATAATAATTAATTAATATTTTCAATTACTAAAATTTGTTATGTATGATTTAAACAAAAATTTTCCCATTTAACGGAATGTGGTATTAAGAAGTGTAGTTAAATCTTAAACTGAAGTGATATTTATAGAAAAAGATTTAAAATTTCAACTTAAAAATGTATTAATTTGTTTGATTGGAACAAAAAAACCGGCATTATTTACTAAATTGATAAAATATCACATAGCATATAAATCGCCTTAAAAGTTGGAATTCATATCAATCACATAAAAAAAACCTACTAGTCACTACTTAATATTTTGAGTTCACATTCTATTCATACGAGTAAGATCGTTATTTAACGGTTTATGTAAACTTTTCAATAAAAACAGTTTTTTAATTTTTATACGAAAACTCTTTATTTCAATATATAAGAAGAGTATATTTTTTTTCTCTTTAGTTGAAAAATTAATAACCTCGTTAATAATTTTAATATATATTAAAGAAAACACGAAAAAAAAATTTTTTTAATAAAATAATACCTTTTTTAGCATCTTTGTCGAAAGTTTTAAGGAAAATAATATTAAATGACGTTTAAATTAAGATGTAAGTTACTCGAAACTGAAAAAGTACTTTTTCAGACACGAAAATATAACAACGAATTGATTTTAAAAAAATTTTACCCATCTTCTTTCAATATACAAAGAACTTAAAAACTAGAACTAATAATCTGACCATAAGAGGAAATATTTTCCCATGCTACTATTGATCACTCTTATATAAATTTTTTATGATAATTTTATTTTTAATAAAACACGATGTCGAAAGTATATAATTTCGTCTATAAACGGTTTTTTTGGACTTTATCAACATGAAGGCGGGAATGTAGTTCTTCGATCAAAACAAAATAGTATCGACTGATATACAAACTCTATTCTATCCGAGAATAAAATGCAATCGTATGAAATGACTGCAATCATTTTTGAGATATATTATTTCATATGACTGCATTTTATTATCGAATAGAATTCCCTTTAATACTTTGTATATCAGTCGATACTATTTTGTTTGGATCGAAGAACTACACCAGCGTCTTTATGCTGATAAAGTCGGAACCAATCTCAGCTAATCCAACTAATTTCAACCAATGGATATTTAAATGACTAAAAATTGATGTAGGGCTTAACTTAAACCTAATATATGGCTTAATGAAACGTTCTTGATATGTTTAGGAAAAGCAATCTGTTTAATTTTGTTATTATAAAATATTTCCAACTATAATTTTATTTTGATTCATTTTCATACCCTGATTTAGGAATTAATATGAATAAATTTAATTAAACATATCTTTTTTAGGTTTAAAACAACTAAAATTATATATTACCAGAGATATTATTAAGTAATTTAGAATATTAACATAAAACAATCATTAGTAGCTGTAAACTTGCATTAAAATTTAAGACTATCTTTAAGGTATAAAGATAAATTTCATAATCTAAAGTAAAACGAATGAAAAACAAAAATAAAAAATTAACTAAGCCAACACGAAAAAAACACAAGACATGAACAGATAAAATAACACATCAAATCACGCACAGAATACGAGTATTGAACAGCAGAAAACAATCCTCACACACGAAACAATAAATTTTAAAACAAGAAAAAAACAAACAGGAAACCAAAATAAACTGAGCAAACAGACAAAATGGCACTGGGAAAATCCATTAAAATGTACCTGACAATTTTTGTAGCAACCACATGCATATACATGGTACTGTATCAGTATCACATATCACGACAACCCATAACATCACCCGAACTCTTAAAGGTAAGTCGTAACATCACTACTATCTTTCTCTACAATAAAGTCTCTATTTAAATTTTTTGTTTGGAAGAAAATTTAGAATAGTTTTTGTGTACTTTTCTATTCACATAGAGTATCTTGATAAAATTTGTTACGAATAAAATATTTTCCTTTGGTATTGGCACTGAATTTCAGTAAGTTTAACACTCACTAGCAAATTTATTTATTAGCAAAAATGCACAAAATTTAAGTTCTTGTATATAAGTTACAGACAATCACCACTTAAGATTAGTAGTTAAGTAATTTTCATATATTATTATTAAGTATGCTTTAGAATTAATATAAAACTTATGTTTCTCACACGTCCTCACTTTTTCACATGAGTTTTTATTATTCGAATATCAATCGCCATTTTGTGAATTATATTTGTTTTTACAGAGCAAAGATTCAAGTAATTTAGTTGGAACTGAGATAACAGCTGAAGAAACTGGAAACGTTAAACTTTTAAAAACAACATCCTTTTTAAACAGATATAATCTATTCTTATGGTCGCCAGTATCATTACTGACAAGTCAACAACGAAAGATCTCTACATCATCATTATCTCAGGCACCGGGCGTATCGGTGCCTGAAGTATCATTAACATCTCAAGTAACAGACACATCGATATCATCATTAGTATCATCTACAACAATAAAATTATCGTTAACATCAACATCAACATCATCATCATCATCATCATCATTATCGAATACAAGCATTTCATCAACAACATCATCTACGGATGAGAAACCTTCCATTTTGAATGTAGTAACACTTCAAAATTTAGACAATACGAATAATACTTTTGCAAATAATAAAAATAGTAACAATTATAATATGTATGTGAATTTCGAATCCAACAAGAACTTAAGAGCAAAATTAAAATTACATTCAGATACAAATAACACTAAAAGTGCTACAATAGCAACATCAACTACTAAAAACGCTACGATAACATCAGGTAAAACCATTGGAAAATCAGCCATTCAATCCGCAGCCTCAACAACACGTACAAGATTAACTACAGAAATACGAACAAAATCCACAAAAATTACAAACTCCTTTGTACCGGAAGTAGTGCCCGTAAATACCAAATATCATTTTTTTCTTAATTATTTTTTATTAGCTATTTTTATTTGCACTCCAATGACACTCTTATATATTTTGAGTTAGTTGCTTTTCCGTATAAAGTAGTGCAGAAATTGTAGTTGTTATAAATAAAATTCTTCAGTTTTATTTAATTTCTATTGATTTCTAACACTTCAATATTTTTAATAAAAGATGAGAAGACTCAACGATATGCAGACATCTGTATGCAATCTGGCCACGTTCTGATAAAAGGAAATCCAAAATTTTCATTGCGATACCCCGTAGGCCACTAGACCTAAGTGGATCCACTAGGGATAGCCGGTATAACCTAACCTAACCTATGACTTAAATAGTAAAACAAATGTCTTTACTTTATCGTTTTTGGAACTTCTATCAGTGCTACCATTTTTTTCCTTCATATTAAACCATTAACCCTTGTTTATTTGCAAGTTTCAAGACTTTGAATACTCAATAACCGTATATTAACTGTAAGAATATAAATAGAGGAATATCTTTTGTATAAACCATATATGATCATAGTAGGTTGTAAAGCCCAGAGAAAAGAGGTTAATTGCCCAATTAGCTAAAAAGTAAAATTAAGGCTTTGTCTTGTAAAAATGGGTAGAAATATTGAAAATCTCATAACCAACCTTATGAACACATTTATTTGATCGTCCATATGAACTTAACATGCTATGTATTAAAAATCCAGTCATTTAGTTGTTCAAATAATAATATTCTTAAGAAATTTGTGGCTAGCAAACATGGTTGTCAATTATAAAATAAAAACAATTTATTTAACTGTAATCTTGTATAATCTCGGAGTTTATGTGTTTCAATAAAATGAAAACACTTGTTTTTAGTTTAAAAAAAATTTGTTTTTAATTATAATCATTCTCAATTACAACATACTTATTCCAACGATTGTAGCCCATGTATCCCATCTCTGCAGTATCTTAAAAATGACAAGCGTTTGACTCAAACTATCAATCTCGCTGCTTTTTGACTTAGAAATGAAGCTATATGAAAATAAAGATATAGCTGTGAAAGATATGTGGTTTCACAGAACAGTGCCACAAGTCTCACAAAACGTCCTTTTTTGGCTTTGTTTCGCGAGAAACTTCCCTGGCGTACAATTTCACGTTTTGATGATGTGAATAGTAGTAGTCAATACTAAGATAATACCATTTGTCAGCACTGATCTTTTTGTTTGTTTATGGTTTATTTAAACAAAATCTCATATTCAATAAGCTTTAAAAACGTTCATCCAGAAAGTCCATAAAATACTTTTCATTGTTAGCTACTATGAAAATCGTTCCCTAATAAACAATTTTTAAAGTGTGAGTAGAGTTAAAATTAGGAACTGAATGTAACAAAGAGGCTGATTGTTACAAAAATTTGCAGCACATATAGTTTATTTGACTAATTTTAACGATGCTTTTTCAAGCTGCATGATCAGGACACTGTCTTTGTGAAATATGGTTGGTCCAGAAGTTTACAGCAATAATTTGGTTTTATTGTTTTACCAGTTTACAAAACTCTTTTTACATTTTTACATTTTTGGGGCACAAACTCGTTTCGGACTCGAAATACAGGGTTCGCACAACTTCTTAGTTTGATGTTTCAAGTCAAGTTCCTGATAGTAGACTTAACTTTTATCCATATTTACAAAAACAATTAGGCAGATCAGACCATTTTTTGCTTAAAGTTGTATTTTTATATATGTTACGAATATACTTAATCTAATAGAAGTAAATAATTTATTTAAAAATTATAAAAATGAGTGTGAATGTTACGCAATTTTTTGAATCTAAATGCTATAGTACAAGTATTTAGGGTCTGTCATATTTCTTGAGATATTCAAAAAAGTGGTAAATCATGTTCCCACAATCATATTAAAGAAAAATTTCATTCAAATATTTTGATCGTCTTCCAGTTGATAATATTCATATCTCTCAGATCTTGTCGAACACTGTCACTCCATCTCTTTCCCGGTCTTCTTTTTCTTCTCATCGTTCTAATTTCACTTTCGAATATTTTGGCTGCTGCTCTTTCTTCTGGTATTCGCACAAGGTGTCTTACCCACTTTTTATGTGATTATTGCGTTACCTTTCATCACTTGATCGAGTTCATCTTTATATTTTAAGCGATATTTTCCGTTTTCTTGCACTGCTCCAAATACTTTTCTCATAATCCTTCCTTCAAATACCGCCAATTTATTTGCTTCGGCATCAGGTTTCATTCCCATAAGTGACTACAGGCCGTATAATTGTTTTATGTAACAAACTTTTGGTTTTTCTCGTATATTTTTAGCAAGTAATTATTTAATTAACACAACAGTTTTTTTACATCAGAAAACAAAATTGATTTTGTTCTGCTGTTGTACAAACTCAATAGTTAGTGGTCAGAATTAGATTATGAAGACCTCTGAAACTATGTTTTTAGTAAGTGAGTCTCAAAACTTACTAAATAATAGCTAAATAATTACTAAATAATAATAAATAATATTGATTTGTTCAATAGAGTAATATTTTTCTTCTTCTTAGTTCCCTTCAAATTTTTTAAAAAAATATAAACAATTATAGTAAATGCACTTATTCTATAAAATTAAGATCTGTTAGACCTGTCTTGCGGTTTGCAGAATAAAACATGTTAAAATGTCATTATAATCATTTAAAACTTATTGCATAATTAATTTAGTTCTATCCTGTGAATAGGTTTGGATTTGATTTTCAATTGCTGTTTCCGGCTTGAGGTTTTGTTCTAACATTTTCCAAATTTACAGCCAAAATCAGGAAATGCTTTAGTATTTTCTTTTTCTGTTCAAATGTTAATTAGCTATTTGAAAGTTAATTTGTACAATGTTTCTCAAGTATGTGAAAAAACTTACATACTCTTCGCTTACTTCGATGCGATTCCAATTCTACGTTTTAATCGCATGACATATGTAAGTTAACACCCGCGTACCCCAAATCCGGCCCTGTGCTTAGTTTCATTAACGGAGCAATCATGCGATATTGTTCGAACGCATGGTTACTACCAAACGGGACATCCACTTGTTTGTCTGGAAAAGTCCCGTTTGGCTTCGGTAGCTCCTAAGTTTAAATAAAAGAATATTTAACTTTTAATATTAAATTAACTAAAACAATATTTAACTTCTATATACTTTTGGTATCGTTTGCACTTACTTGGGTTCCGGTCCGAGTTAAGTCCATTATTATGTGAAATTCGCTAAATCAGATAGAAATTAGCAATATATAGATTTTTGGGAAGCTAATCCACATTGAATACTTCTAAATAATTATGTTAATAATTTTATAATATACGATATGCTCTTCATTTGATGTCATTATACAGCTCTGTGATTATAATTAAGATTTGCGTTTGAATTCATTAGCTTTGCTGTACATCTAATATAAAATTAAAATACATTTGATGATCTTTTAAGAAATCTCAAATATTTCTATGTGGATTTATGTAAATTCTGTGCTTTACAATAAGAAATTATTACTGCCATTTGAATCAACTACTTAAACAGATGACCTTCTATAATTTCCATGCATCAATTTGTATTGCGTTAGTCTACTGGCATTCTTTAAACAGTTGCATTCTAATTTTTTAATGCCGTCACACATCTGACATCTAATAGATTAGTTACATTTTGTAGTGAATTTAGTTTTTTAGGTCAATCGACTATTGTTATAACCATTTCACATTTAGTTCTCCATATACGAGCAAATATGCAATGCTGTGATTCCAAATTAAAATTTGCATGTGCTTAATTTAAAAATTGCGTACTGCATAAGATACAAATAACAAATGAATTTAGAAAATTTTATATAATTATTTAATGTAAATATTTGCTTTAGAACAAACTGCATGCGGTTAAATTAGCTTATTTATAACAACTTTAATAGCATGTATCTTTTGTTTGTTATAACAACTTTTATCTAAAATTTTTTTGATGTCAAATAATTGTTACTAAATGCACTAAAATTGTTCAAATCGTTTTAAAAATTTGTCTTTTAAATTTATTATATTAATTCAGATCATAATATGAATCAATTTATATAACAAAAATTAGGTTTGAAATAATTTTATTTAGATAAAGATATGATTTGTGAACGCAAATCATCTATTTTATTTATTCTGTTTATTTTTGGGAGAAATAACTGAATATATACTTTATTTCAATGAACCCTAGATACTTGTGTATACATATAGCATAAAATTGAACCGTTTTATATTTAACTTCACCTTTTAAATTTGATGTCTTGAGTGAATACTCAACATTTAATTTGCCTACCAAATGCTGTGCGTTATTGTACAGCCACTTCTTATTTCGCTTCTACTCCGAGATTATAAAGTTGGTCGTAATAACCTATTGTATAAAAGAATAAAACACAAAAGCTTTAAAATATCTAGCGTCTTTTTAGAAAAACATTTTAAGAAAGAGCTTCTAACTGACTAAAATCAATAAAAAACTTAATCCTTAACATGTTTAAAGTCTGGAACCAATCAGACATTGGTTCTACAACGCCCAACCTTATACCCAAAATTACGAGGATTATAAAATCATAAAGCCTTTTTTAGCAGATCGAAGCCCCAATATGTAATTTTATATGCATATTAATTTAGCAATTATTTTTTTTAATTCAAAATACAAATAACCCACCATCATATATGCTATATAAAAATAGCGCATTTTAATAACTATGTTTACATATCTATTATGTTAACCAAATATTATTTACCTACGGTTATTGCATTAGTTTTGTATTCCTAAAAGTTATTTTAGTATATATAGCAATATATTTTTTTTATTTAAATAAATTCTTTTATACAATTTATTTACTTATTCATTAATTTTTTATAATTATAATTAAAATATTGTCTTGAGCAAAAACTTTGTTACCACAAATTCATTTGATTATAATATGCTACCAATTACCATAATTAATATAAAGGTGCAAGCAAAGTAAAAGTAAATTGCAATTTTTATTTTTATTTTTTATATCTCACTATATTACAATATTTCGTTGTATCGATTCATATTTGTAAAATTACAAAATACTAACAGAATTAAATATTAAACAATAAATAAACTTGTTTACATGCAACAACGTAATATTTTTTACTGTGAATTAACTCTTAACTACTCTACTGCATGACAGTTTTTCATTTCTTTAATTAATGCTTGCTTGTTAATTTATTTGTAACTTACTCATATATATATATTTTTAAAAACATTATATAGGTATTAAAATATTAACTATGTTAATTTTTTACAGCCTCCTCCTTTATACATTATTACGCCTACATACCGCCGTCCGGAACAATTAGCTGAGTTAACACGTCTCGGCTACACACTAAAGCATATTACCAACTTACTATGGTTAGTAATCGAAGACGCCAATCAAACATCACCATTAGTACAACACACACTAAATCGTATTGGAGTCCCTTATATATACCTGATAGGTAAATACATTTCTTATTTTACTAAATAAAATTAAGAAATAATATAATTATATATAATTATTCAAAAACATAATTATCACACCATTTAAAATTTTAAAAGTATATTAAAAAATAACTTATGTTCAGCCCAGAAAATTCATTTTTATAGTAAAATTCCTTCACTATTTATCACTTTATAGAGATACATTTATTATTCAAAATATATAGATACATTGTTCTCGAATATAAAATTCAAGAAAAACAATTCTTTTTATTTTATTATTTTGAAAAATAATAATACTTTTATTTTTATTTTAATACCTTTACATCACATTAATAATTTTAGTACTTTAGTACTGGAAGTTGTACTCTATATATAACGATTATATATGGCAATCACACATATTTAGCACATTTATCACATTATAAAATATATAAACTGTCTCTATTTAAACTGTTACGGACAAAGTTCTCAAAAACAGTAAATTTCAAAATTAATTTGAAATTAAACAATAATAATTCAAAAATCAAATACAGGAGTTCAGGTAGGGCGCAGTAGACTGAATCAAATAATTACTTAATAAAACAGAGAATTCATTGTAATGGAATTTATAGATTTTATAGGGTACAGAATAAAATTGCAAAACACGTGCTAGAAGCTTGACCGGCACTCTTCCATAAACAAACTAAACTGCTGGTAGAGTTAAACGTTTATATTAATTATACAACGTACTAATTAATCAGCTATGGAAAACACAAATTATTGTTTTTAAATTTTTTTAATAGAAAAATATTCCGATATTTTGATTTCTTTCGATATTTATTACTAAGAGGGTGATGTGGCACTGCGACCATCGGGTCTATTATGTCCGATTAGATCAGTCTCTAAACTCTGTTAGGTCAATAATAAGTAGTATTGAGCTTACTTTACAGAGTTTTATCGCCTTTTCCGTAAGTTTTCACATTTCCAAGAAAGAGGAGGGTACTGTGTCCTAGTCAACAGAAAGATTCAAGCTTTATGACCGATGTCGCTGCTCCTTTCCTGACTGGTCTGAGTATTCATTCACATATGCCAGTATGTCCCGGTATACACAGAATCGACACCTGATTTAATTCGCCGGTTTAGCTTTTCAAGGAACTAGCGAAATATAACATTATGAAATTATAAACACATGTTATGTATGTATAATAACAAACAAAAAAGAAATAAAAATGTAAGGGAAATAAAAAAAAACAGTGACAACGAAAATACATACATTAAGACTGAAAAGTTTTCGGAAATTCTCATTTAAAATTCGCGCGCTGTATATTTTTCGATATTTTAAGTTTATGTAGTTTGGCAGCACTGTCCTTAATTACTATGCCAAAAATGAGCGCGATCTGTCAGACAGTTCGTTTACGGCAGCTGTTGAAACCAGTTCACCTCAGTAGTGCGTTGCGAAATGTCTTCGACGGTCGTACGACCGTCCTGAAAGGCTTTGTACCACTCATAAACTTGAGTTTTCGATAAAACTGATTCCCCATAAGCCTTTTGTAGCATTCGCAACGATTCTGCACACGAAATTTCGTTCGAAACACAAAATTTGATGCAAACTCTTTGTTCAATATTTTTTTCCATTGTTTTTTTCGCAACGCACTACTGAGGTGAACTGGTTTCAACAGCTGCCGTAAACGAACTGTCTGACAGATCGCGCTCATTTTTGGCATAGTAATTAAGGACATTGCTGCCAAACTACATAAACTTAAAATATCGAAAAATATACAGCGCGCGAATTTTAAATGAGAATTTCCGAAAACTTTTCGGTCTTAATGTATGTGTGCACAGTTACCACACCTGTCTTATAGTTTAGTCTATTGTTACTGAAAAACTTTAGTCTATTGTTTGTAAAATTGGCAGCATTTTCAGAAAATATCTTTTAATGAAGCAATGTCCAGTTATCCTTTCTTAAACATTAGTTGAACTTTTATAATCAGAAATTTGTTAATATTGATTATATTAATTAGATTAGATTAGATAATAAGATTAATATTTTTTTTTGATTATAGTCGTATATAATTGATAGACGACCTATCATAAGAAGTCCGACAGGTATACAGAGTTCGTATAATAGAGACCTTATAATTTCTTTCATCTACCACTTGACAGTTGAAAATCTGTCTGATATATACTGATAATGTCCTTACAGCATAGATATCATTGCTAGTATAAATATCAAATTTGTTGTGTTAATTAGTTTACGCTTTCAAATAAAATACAACCTCGAAACATATCACCTATTTATTATATCCCATATATACTTTAACTTTTCTTTAATATTTGTCTTTACGCATCCGAATTATAATAACATTTTACTTTTAATTATAATGGGAAACTAAAAAAGATTATTTTTTAAATCAATTGTATAAATAATTGTATATTCCAGCTCCAATGCCAGAAAAATATAAAAAGAATAAAAAGGCATTACCTCGGGGTGTGTCCAACCGTAATCGTGGTCTGGAGTGGTTACGACAAAATGCAACAGAGGGAGTTTTTTACTTCGCTGATGATGATAACACCTATGACATATCAATATTTGAAGAAGTTAGTTTAAAAAGTATTTATACTAATTCTTTTGTCTTATTTATATACATTCTTTTAGATGCGTTATACAAAAAAGGTTTCCATGTGGCCAGTAGGACTGGTAACAAAATTCGGTGTGAGCAGCCCAATTATACGAAACGGTACAATCTCTGGATATTATGATGGCTGGATCGGTGGACGTAAATATCCCGTTGATATGGCTGGCTTCGCTGTTAGTGTGAAATTTCTACATGAACGTCCAACAGCGCAAATGCCTTTTAAGCCGGGTTATGAAGAAGATGGTTTTCTCAAGAGTTTATCACCATTAAATGTAACAGAAATTGAATTACTGGCATCAAATTGTACAGAGGTAAATGTATAATAAACTTAATGTATGAGTTAAAATTGATTTTTAATATGGTTTTAAAACATGTTTTCAAATATGTTTCAGATTTTAACATGGCACACACAAACTAAAAAAAATGAAAATGCTGCACCTCTCAATATGACTAAATACCGTGATACAAATCTAGTTAGCATTCATAAGCTATTAGTGAGAAAATAAAAATCAACAATTCTTATTAAAGTTGTTGTAAAACATTTATAGTTATTAAATTAATCAGAATTACATTTGTATTAAATAAATTAAATTTAAATAAAAAACTCAAATTTTGTATACTCGTAAGTAAGCACCGAAACCAAAAAGCAAATTTATGGGGTACCAAAGAACAAGTGAAAATCGTATTTATATATATTATATTATATGCATATATATATACATATACATTTAAGTAGTATTTATTCTTAATATATAAATTAACTAAAACATACAAATTTTTAAATTTATTAATTTTTAAGCCAAATGTTTTCCGTAATGAGTGAGCACTTAGTGTTTGATGGCTATAAAGAATTGTACAGATCTAATAAAACCATATAGTAATTGAATATTGAATTGTAAAAATGTAAATAAATATTTTTTTTACTTATTCATTAAAAAACGAATCTTTTATACATTTAATATATACGTATACAAAATTTCTTTACTAAAGAAATTTTATTACACTGATGTAAAAATTAATGAGTAATTGCAATACTTATTTAATATATATATTTTTACTGCTACATAAATTAATTTTTTATTATATCGAATTATTTAATTATTAAGAAAGACATAATTTTTTAAAAATAAGAATTTATTATTTGATTTCAAAATTTATCTTAATATTATTTAACCAAAATGTACATGTATTTTTCATAATTATTTTATATATTATATTTATATTTATATTAATTTGATTAAGAATTTAAAACTAACTAATATATTTGAAACAAAAAAAGTAATTTTATTATAGTTTAAAAAGTTCCTTTAAATTATAAACTAATAGAAAATAAAATCTTTGCTTCTGTAAAATAATTTTATATAAAATACCATTTTCCAAATATTATGTCTCTAAATTATGAAATATTTTGAAGTATCGCTATTGCGACTCATAAAAAAGCAGAACTAATGTATTTAATATAATTATATGTAATGCTATAAAAAATATTTTTGTTTATATAAAATTATTTTTTTTTGTTTTTACAAAAAAATTTTAATTAATAGTAGTTGCAAAAAAAAACTTTCTGAAATAGCTTTTATATTTAAGTATAAGTTTAAATTCAATTTACATAGTTTTTGACTGAGGAACGTACTTGAACAAATTCATTGTACCTTCTGAGCCTTTAAAAATAAAATATGAACTACTATTGATGTACTGATAATCATGATTATAACTAATAAAATGGAGAGTGTCATGCGATATTGATATTACAATTTTCGTTTTTTTATTTTTGTTGTATGCAATTTTATTTTTGAAAATTTTCGATTAGAAATTTAATTTATTTGTATAAAGTAAATCGATTGTAACCAGTAACTAGGCATAGTAACTTCATTGAAATTGTGTTTAAACAATAGGTGTGAAAATGTGACAACTTTATCATCTAATTACCTTTTATAAATTTTTAATACCTATGTTATATAGAATATTCAAAAAAAAAATAGCAGTTCACAAAGTATTCACATAAATGCAAATCTTATTTGCGTGACAAATCGTTAAAAAAACAAAGCAATAAAAAACCGTGATAAAATCCTTGTTAATCAATTTCAATTTATTTAAGTACTGTTTCTTGTATAAAGTAGGGTCAAATATAATTTAAGGCTGTTGAAATTTACGAGAAAGTCAAATATAATTTAAGCCAGTCGAAATTTTCGAGAAAGTTAGTTACAGTACAACAAATGTCAGAAATTACAAACAAAAATTTCATTTTTCGAAGGATCCTTATGTTTTTAAAATTATTCAGATAGCAAAGTTTATCCACCTGGACTTACCTAGCCTACCATGTTGTTGTCGTTGATGTAGCCCATGGAGATCTATAAAGCAGGAAGCATAAATACGAATACATGGCTAAAATGAATGAGGTAAGGGAAGGCGGAAAAGAAGAAGGATGGGGTGGCATATAGGAGGGATAACAATATGAATGATCACAACTTAGTACAACTTATTAATATAGATTGGAATAAATGATAGTGTAGGTAGGTGGTGAACAAAAATAATTGTGTAGGATACAAAAGTAATAAGGATGTGGATGACTGAAATTCAAGCTAGCGTAGATCAAGACCTTTCACTTATACTTTTTTGCAAGTCTTATTTTGAATATACTTGCCTGCTTTCTAGACTCTAATACGCTACTACTACAATATTGTTGTTATTATAGCTACATTACATTATGGTAATCTAAATTTGTTACATAATGTTCATTTGAATTTTTTTAAAATATAATTTGCTTTAGACACATACGTTAACGTACATACGTTTTATCTATGTTTGATAACGACTTAAACTATAAAATTTTATAAATAAAATTTAATTGAATTACAATGAATGTTATAAATCATAAATTTTTATCTCAAATTGTTTATATAAAAATTACCAATTATTAAAACTATTTATATTTTAATAACATAATAAATATTTCCCAATTCATTTTATATATGGTAGTTGGAAAATTTTACTATTTTAAAAATATCTCTCACATACTTCTTGCATACTTCAATTTCACTATAAGCATCACAACTTGCTTCGATTTCAATTCAATTTCACTATAAATATTCATTACTTGCTCAAACTTATGAAATTTTTATTGGTTAATATATTTTTACTATTACATCTTCCTTTCTGATTTAAATAATTCTTCAAATATTGACAAAACACATTTATGGGAGCATAACATAGCAGTAACGGAAAGAATCTCCTTCTATGTAATTTACAAAAAGAATATTATTAGGTAATTTACTATGTAGATAAAACAATATTTAATTTTGCAAAAGCTTTATTATTCTTTACATATATATAAACAAAATTTTTTTAGAAATAACTATAACAAGATGACCAAAATATTCGTGAAAATAACTTCACGTAAACCGTAAAAGCCAATTTTAAAAATTTGCTATTTAAGAAGTAATATTATTAAAAAATATAACAATTTTTTCAGAAATTATTTAATTTTTTTTAAAACCTGATCCACTAGTTTCAAATTAAAAAACTAAAGATAAATATAGGTAAATATATAGGAGATATATTATATATTATCATATTCTGTTGCGTATACGGTATATAATTCCCCCTTTACTGCTATAAAAAATCAATATTAACAATCTTTTCTTCATTTTATTATTATTATATTTATTAAAATTATTTATTTTTGAATTATGGGCGTAATGGTTCAGTTTGGGTGTAATAAAAAAATTACATTTTATATAACTATAATTTATTGCAAAATTGCATTAGTTTAACTGATAAACTACCACAAAATAACATGTCATAAACTGACTATAAAAATTGTTGGAACAATATTAACAATCTTTTCTTCATTTTATGTTATTGTATTTATTAAAATTTTTATTTTTATATTATGGGCGCATTGGTTTAGTTTGGGTATAATAAAAAAATTACATTATATATAACTATAATTTATTGCAAAATTGCATTAGTTTAACTGATAAACTACCATAAAATAACATGTCATAAACTGACTATAAAAATTGTTGGAACACTTCAAATCACTATTAAATTTTTTAACTTTTAATCACTTATAATACTTGTTGGAATAAATATAAAGTTATACTCTATATATATATACTTAGGCGAGACTTATTATCTGACAGAAAAAAAAATGTACTGGTGCATTTCTCTAAATCTATTACGTACTACTTTTGAATAGCAATATGCTAAATAAAATATATTTTATATCTCCAAATATATATAAGATAAAACATTTATTGTAAATAAAAATAATGTATACATAAAGATATTTTATAAAGACAACTGTTGTATAATTATAAACACTGAACATGATGATTAGTTTTTATGAGTAAATAAATATAAAATATTTATAAGTATACATCTATATATATATAAATGTTAAAAAATGAAGAATTTTGTATTAAACGAAACAATATTTAGTTTAATTTATATTAAAAATACCAAGAATTATAATATAAGCAACTCTTAAGTATTATAAAAATTGTATTTAAATAAAATATAATTAAATAAAGCATCATAATGAATTTAGCTAGGAGTTATTAAAATGAAAAAACTTTAATATATAAGCTCATTTTATTAAAATTTAAACAAATTTTTACATTTCATAAAATTTGTATTTTAAAATGTACTAAACAATCTAAAGAAAATAAAAATATTTTTTATTTCAAATAAAAAAAGTTTAATTACAAAAATTCAAAAATTTTTGGTACTATCAACAAAAATTATATAAAATTATTTAATAATAAAAACACATTCATACATTCAAAATAAAGCGTTTTATTTAAGTACTATTTAAACATATGGTTTGTTTCACATATATAGTTTATTATTTTAATTTAATAAATAAGAAAAGAATTAGTGTTAGTGTTCAATGCGCTATTATATTATTAAACTGTTTCTATCTATCAAATGTGTTTCATATATAATTTTAATAAACTTTTTAATTTTTATTTTTTAATATTTAAATGTATAATATATATATATATAATAAAGCATTTTATTGCATACTTTCCTTAATTAAAATTGGAAGGTTTACTGATTTGTGCTAAATAAGTAGCTTAAAAGTGACGGCTGTCCATGGAAACGTATATGTGCCTCTTCCCACTTTGTGTGTATCAAACGCTGCAAAGGAGTATTTAATGTATTTTCTTCTTGCGATATAATATCTACACTATTTCCTCTGCCATTTTGTTCGTCCTTGTTACCACGTCCAGAAAGAGAGTTATTTTCAGATGATGGTGATTGCCTTTCTAACATGCTGCATGCCATTTCATTATAAGTACGATTATCAATAGTCATTGATAGTTGATGTCCCGAACAGCTATAATACATTACATCAAATCGTGATTCGGCATGATAGTTCCTTAACAATTCCGGATTTTGATTAAAGAGAACACCAAAATGTCCAGCACAACTTGTTACCCAAATAGGTGAAGTCGGTGTCTTAAGTCGAGAGCCAGGTTGTCTCATAACTACCGGTGCTGACGAGGAGGACTGTTAGCAGAAAAGAATAACTAATTAAAAATTTTTTAAAGGTAGTATATCATTGTGTAAGAAACATCTATTATAGTTTATTATTAGCAATATTTGACTTATTAATAAACATAATACTTACATTTCTTGCCTGTCCGCATTCATTTTCCCACAACAACAAACCTATTGTACAACGGCTTAAAATTCCATATTGCGGTACAGCCTTCAAATGTATATAATCGCTAATGGGAATTTAAAACTCTAATTAATAAATTACATACATAACTATTTTCATCTCCAACATTTATAACACCATTGTGGATATGAGGCGTAGCTCTACCAGATATCAATAAAGTGACAATCATCAGAGAACCTTCCTCATTGGTCGGTAAAGTTAAAGGTTGGTTATTGGAATCTAAATCTGTGCGTATTCTTAGAGATTGGAATATGTTTAAAATAGAAACATGTATAGAAAGTATAGAAATTATTTTAGAACAGGTAAATAAATATTTTTAAGTCTTATATTTTCATTAATACTTACTTGCCCATTGTGCGGGTTAAGACTGCGCTATAGAGAAATAGCAGAGTACCAGGCGTATCTTCTTCTGTAAACTGTAATATATATATATGAATAGTTATGATTTTGTATTTTTCTTCATATAAAAAAAAATGGAATAGTTAATATTTGTTGTGTTGAAAAATTTACTTGATTAAAGTTACGCTTAATAAAGAATTCCAATTCATCATGAGGTGACAAAGTAAAGACATATAACTGAAAAATTTATTTTACATTACATTAAAAATACATTAAAATAATATAGAAAATTACTTTTTCAGTTACTGAATCATGAAAATATGTAACAGTGTGAGGGACAAATGGTTCATCGTCAGGTGAATGTAACACCATAATAACTTTTCCCTTGTCCGCTATATTTCGTAATATCTCCACCATAGCGGTAACCAGTGCCAGTCGTTGCATTTCCACACTTGGACTTAAAAGGCTTAATGAAAAAAAAATACAATTAATTGAATAGATTTTATACTATATATGTATATATATGTATATTTATGGATGGTTTATTTAATTTAATATATGTTTTACAAATATACTGAACAAAATTTATTTGGATATAATTTTGTACTTAAATCAAATGCATAGTCAATATTTATATCTATATGTATCGAATATGTTATATAATCAGATCAAATACATAACTCTTAGATAATATGACAATATTTATATACTACATACTCCGTATTACAGCTTGAGCGCGCCTTACGACTGAATAAAAAATATTTAAGGGCAAAAGCTTGTACCACTGATAAAAGACCGCGTGTTGCATTGCGTGGTGAACGTAAACCATAAGGTAGTTCTTCTTTTGGTGCACCATATATGAAAGGTGTTTGAGTCCATTCAGCTCTCATTGGCACAGCTGATGTACCAAATACTAATTGCCGCAATTCCTACATGCGAAAATAATATATGTATTAACATAAACATTGTTTTTAATTCTTAATCATTGGTATGTTAAAAAGCAAAATGTTAGAGATTGACGTTATTCATTTAATTGATTTATGAATAAATGATTGCCAATAAAATATATAAAACTAGCGGACCCGACAGATGTTGTCCTGCATGATATACTAAGCGATTAGGATATTAAGGCAAAAGTAAGAAATGAAAGGCAAATAATGTAATAATTTTGTTATTCTTTATTTTAAAATAACATCAATTTTTCTAAAAACAATTCGTAATAATCAATAATGTTTGTTTAATTTCATCTTAATGCGAGTTGATGAACAATATTTTTAGTCAATTCTTGACGATTATAAATGAATAAATTTGACGATTTTCCAACGCGAGAACATGCCACATATAATTGGCCATGTGAAAAGACCTGATTTTCTAGATCTATCCCACAAATCGATATTGTTTGACCTTGTGACTTATTAATAGTCATGGCAAATGCCAAGCAAATTGAAAATTGCAGACGGCTGTAGAATGGAATGGGTGAGTCTGAAGGGATCATTGGGATTAATGGCAGGAGAACAGCTTCACCTTCAAATTTGTCATTCAAAATTGTAGCTTCAAGTATATTGCCCATAATTTTTTCTATAGGTGAGCCAATTTTTAATCTTAAGTTATGTGGTGGCATTCCTGGTAAATCCAGCGAATTTAAAAATTCAACAGGATAGTTGAACGATTCATTTTAGAAACTTTAAACTTTTTAAACAAATCAAAATAAGCATGAATAAATTTTAAATATCTAATATAAATGTATATGGATACCAAAAAACTGTATAATAATTAAAAAAACATTATCCAGTAGAATAATAAAAAATATATTAAATATTCTTAATACCTTAAGTACTATATTTGACTTCATTAAAAAGTAAAGTGCTACAGAATACATATACTTATACATAAAAATATAGTCAACTTCTTGTAAAAATAAATGAAATAAAAAATAAGGCCCTATTACGTTTGATAATTCATTACTCTTTGTTTATTAGAGTAAATAGTTTATACAAATATTTCTGAGATAAGGCCAAATATCAGGATCTTTTTCTGTTCATTTTTTTTCTTACAGCATATCTTCCAGCACTTAGAATCTCGACTACCCTTTTCAATTGCTATACTAATTCTGAAGAAATCAATGAAGTTATTTATACAGATAAACATCTTAATTGTATCTGAGTTTTTAATTCTCCTTCGACTTACATCTTCAAGAAGAATAGACAATGTCCCTTCTTCAGTTCAACCGATCATAATTATCATTTATTTCACTGTATACACAAATTAAAATTTGAAGTTCAAAGTTCCTGACTCGTAATAGAAGTAAGATTCAATTTCAATGTCCTTCTCCCACCTCATTATATGTTGGAAAAATTATATCCTAAATCCCACATTTTATACTCATCCTCGTAGCTTTTAACAAAGTACAATGGTTGACTTCTGCACTTTGTTATCGCTAGACTACTTGAATAATACAAGATTGTCAATTGTGGCATTAGCACCACGAATCGTTATGCCACAATTCTTATAGACTATGTATCTGAAGAAGACTAAAACTGTGACACGTTTTCGACACGATAACGTTAATGGTTATGTTAACTTTATTCTATGTACTCCCAAATATTAAATAATTTAATATGAAATATATAAATACAATAATTTTCACTTTTATTTTACGTATCTTATTATGATTATGTTGTTATTATAATAGTGCCTATATAACCATTATATCTCTTTTCACTTTTGACATGAAAGAGATACAATTTGAATATTAACCGTGTTATTTACTTTTATAATTATTACTATGAAGAATATAACAATTATTATTTTATATTATTATAATATTACTTATATTATTATTATATTTTTATAAAATTATTATACTATTATCATGTATATTTATGTAGTTTCTTGATTGCTTCGAAATTAACTGTTATTTTATTTTTTATTACAAAAATTTTTCAAAATGTGTTTTTAATATTTTATCAAATAAAACATATTTTTACATTTCACTAATCATAAAATTAACATTTGTATTATAGAAGTAGTTATAGTTTTTTATTTATTTCAACTAAGTTTAAAAATTTTAATATTATTAATAGTTAACAAACTTTTCTATTATTTTTTCAACTTATATTTTAATATTAAATATTTTAATATTTTTGAATTTTATTTTTAATATTTGTGTTATCTGTGGTATAAAAGTACTTAAAAAAAATTTATTTGCAATAAAATATAAATTTGAAATTTACTTTTCATTCTATTATATTACTTTAACATACTTATTTTTGCAATTTAAAATTTTATATATTGTAATATTAATTAAATTAAATTAAATTAAATTAAATTAATGTGAACACAATATTGACAAAAATGCTTGAAACATATTACAAATTGCAATTTACAATATATTAAAAAATAAAATGCATAATTAACAGTTATTATTTATTTGTTATTTTTTTAGTTATTATATGTATATGGCACTTTTCATAGAACTTTCATTTCTTAGCTTTAATAAATAAACTTATGAACATTATTTTATATTCTGTATTAATTTTTATTATTGATATTTATTATTAATATTGAAATATATTAAGGTGAAAATATATTAAGATTTCACAAGTAATAATTAATTATATATTTTTTTAAAACTATTTTATATTATTTCTTGGTTTTTTTATAATTCGCGATTTTATTGTTATTAGTCGACACATCATTATTTTTTAGACTTTGTATTTTTAAAGACATTTTAATTTATATATTTTAACTGAGATGAACATTCACTGCTCACGTGAGTGAAGTAAAGACATTTACATGGTGATTAACATAAATTCAGTTTATACAGTCTTACATTTTTAACGTATACTTAATTACATTAAAAATTTATTATTGGAACGTAATTATGAAGTTTACTGAGTTTTTTTTTTGTTTTTAATAAGTTATTAATGTATTAAAAACTTCCTTTTTATTGCGACATCTTTATTTTATTTCGTTTTATTTAATTTAATTTTATTATATTTAATTTCGTTTTATTATATATTATTTAAGATTATTTTATTTTATGTGTATTTTAAATATTTTAATTTTAAATACTATTAATATATTTTTTATATTTTTTAAGATTATTTTATGTTTTTATATTGTATTATATTTTATTTTTTTTTTATTTTATTTAATTTTATTTTATTTTATTTGTATATTAAATATAATTTCGAAAATGTCTTTAAAATCTACGATAATATAATCTATAATTTTCTATATATTATATCTTTAATTGTAAATATTATAAATATATTATATATTATTTAAGATTACTTTATTTTATTTTATTTGTATCTTAAATATAATTTTCTATATGTTATATCTTTAATTTAAATATTATAAATATATCATATATTATTTAAGATTAGTTTTAAATATTATAAGTATAAAAAGTTTTAAATATTATAAATATTTTATATATTATTTTATTTAATTTTATTTTATTTTAATTTTTTTATTTTATTTGTGTCCTAAATATAATTTTATATATATTTTATCTTAGTTCTAAAAACTGATCAACAAATTTCCTATTCTTAGTTTTTAAGTTAAGCTTTTATATAATAATTGATTTTTTTTATATTCTATATATTATTATTTATTTTTTAATTCTGTTCTATTATATATTATTTTGATAATATTTAATTGATAATAATATTTGATATAATAAGTTTAATTTATAATATTTTCCTTCATATTAATTTATTTTTTATATTTATATTTTAATTTTTAAATAATTAACAAATTATTATTACGACCAATATTCGATACTTTTTTTTTTATTATTACTCGGCTTATGTCGTTAATTAAACACATAAAAATTAAAAACGTTTTTTTAAAATCAAAAATTACACTTACAAATTTATGTTAAATATTTAATTGTATTTTAATTTTTATGGTATAAAAAGTTATTTATTTTACAGATTCTTCGGTCTACTTATTTAATACAATTTAAATAGTTTGAAATAATTTTTGATTTATATTTTCAATTTTCTACATAACATACGTAGGTATTTTTAGTTAAATAATATGTTAAAATATATTTAAAATATTTTTCAACCTCACCGTTGCTAATTCTGCAGAAATTGGTGTTCCACCTTGAGCCAAAAAAGATTTATTCATACTGAATGAAGTTCAGAAGTTCCGTTCTGATTTATTTTCGGTACACTCTCGAACGCTACTCACTTTCAAATGCTTTAAACTCTGCAAAGCATTTTTATTTATGCCAACGAGAACCTGACAAAAACATCCTTTTTCCATTTGAATTTGTTTGCTGCCTAAATTTTTTTTGGCATATAATACTTGCATATGTTTTCCTTTAAATTTTTATTGTTCACACTTGTTTTGCAATAAATTTTTAATTTGATATTTATGCACTTGCAAGTGCCCCCGTATGTGGGGTGTTTGGTACTTTATTTAGGAGTCGTTATTCATAGAAGCTCATCAGTGGGCGGTCGAAGTTGTCAGTCAGGGCAGGCAGTTCTTCACGTAAATAAAATTGAAATTAATTTTTAGTTTTGTTGCACGAATAAAATTGGAAGTGGCGCAGACAGGCTTTGTTTGACAGTTAAATTGCTCATACACATAAATACAGTAATCCCCCCTATAACACGGTAGATTGGTTCCGCGTTATAGGAAAACGTGTTATAGGAGTATTCCCGTATACCCCATACACACGTGCAAAGGTACGCAAAGCTAATTTTGAACTGTACAAATCCTCGCGTTATATGGGAGAATGCCCGTGTTATACGAGGGATTGAAATCGCGTAATATGAAAACGCGTTATAAGGATACCGCGTTATACGGGGGATTACTGTACATGTGAGTTTGTTTGTGCCAAATACCATTTACGAAATCTACGTTATATGTGTGTACATATGGACACACTTTCACTTACATTGCTTCAAGTTCAAGTGATTTGAACTAAATAGAATGTTTTCTATATCGAATAAAACTAATTGTATAAAAAGACATAATAAATATATTCGTTTTTATTTAATTCTAGTACACTTTAAAGATGCAGCCATTTCTTTTACGTTATGATTATGAATTAAGAATTAAGTTTATTTTAATTGTTTTAATTGGGATACTATATAGGTAGACTTAACTTCCTAAAAACTATTGTTTCCATTGATCGCAATGCAAAATGATTTGCCCTAAAAAGCATGGCATTGCCGGATAAAACTCAATACTCTACGAGAGTAGTGCACTGCGGCAATGTTCGCGATCCTTTTACCGCACAAACCGGGCTCAAACATGGTTGCCTCTTATCTCTTTTCCTGTTTGCGGTGATATAAGATTGCATATTAAAATTTTGTTTCCAGAAGACAAGGCATTATGTGAAGGGTCAATCAACATCTTGAAGACCTTGACTATGGTGACGACATAGTTCTACTCGCTTCAAACAGGGAACATATGCAAGCAAAAATTGACGATCTATGCATTAAAGCCAAGGCAGCTAGGCTACGCATCAACGTTTCAAAAACTAAAGAGAGCACAATTAAATCATCTCACACACTATCTTTTAAGGTTAACCATGACGCTATAGAGAACGTCAACGACTTCTGCTACTTAGGTAGCATAATTACTCCGACGGGCGGTGTTGTACAAGACGTTCAACACAAAATAAATAAAGCCCGTATTGCTTTCGCTAGTCTACGCAATATCTGGCGCTTAAGTGAACTGTCTACTACGACAAAAAACAACGTGTACAATGCATGCGTTAAGACTGTACAACTCTATGGCTCCGGAACATGGCTAGTTAGTACTGACATCAAACAAAGGCTGAAATTATTTACTAATAGATACCTGCGCAATATATTTAAGATGTGGTGGCCTTGCGTAATTTAAAATGAAGGATTACTTCAACTAACTAGACAAAAAGACATTAACACCTAAATAAGAAGGCGTAAAGGCAATTGGCTGGGTCACACGCTCAGCAAGTCTTATGAATAAATCTGTCACGCAACATTACAGTGGAATCCGTCAGGCTCCCGTAGGCTAAAACGATTACGAACTACTTGACGAATGACCATCTTAAATGACACCGGCAAATCCTTTAACGAACTTAGATACTTAGCTTCAAATCGAAATCACTGCAGATTCTTTGTAAATAGCCTATGTTTCTGATGGAATACCGCATAAAATAAAATAAATGTCGACTTATGAACAAAAAGCAAAAAATACAAATAAAAAAATTAACTTATATCGGTAGTCTAAAAAACCACAGGTTGATTTCAGGAATTTAACATTAACACAAAAAAAAATTAACATTAAAGGCAACTCTACTTAAAACAGGAGCTAGAGGTATAAATTTGAAGTCAAATAAATACATCCTACCCGAACATTTGCAAATAGATTCCTTTCGAACAATGCTACTTGAGACTATGAGGTACAAGCCTCCCAAACTCCTTGCCCACTATCTTGAAGAAGAGTTTCCTCTTTCTTCACTTATTCCGCTCTACAACTATGGTTTCCATGATCCCGAGCGTAGGGTTTACTCTTACCTAGATCCTCTCGCAAGTTAAGCCCTCCCCCTAACTTAGGCTTTGATAAATTTAGCTTGATAAATACTAAGACCATTCGCTCTCCTCTCTGCCTTTGATTACTGGAATGGGGTGGCATCCACTGAACGCTTCTGAATCTTTCACAATCATTGCTAAAATGTAGTTTTAGTGAGTTCAAATCTCACACTATGGTTTCCGATACTTTCCACCTACTGCAAAAGATAAAAATAACAAAAAAGCAAAATACATTTCTGTAGTATTGTACAAGTACCCGAATAAGCTACAGTCGCGGGCTACTATTGAATTTAGTAAAATTTCACTACAGTGAGTATCCTCCACTACTGTAGCGACCGACTGTAGTTTAATCGTGAATTGAGAATTACTCTGAAAACCGGTAATCGCATGAAGGTACCAGCTCTTTTGCTTGTGAGTTAACTAGAATTTGCTTTGAAAGAGAAAATTTTGGATCATTATTTCGTAGTTAATTAGAGTTTTGATTATGGATCAAGTAATTTTAAAAAGGTCTCCGGTCCACAAAACGGTGTGCCGTTTTAAGCCTGATTTTTGCAGGCTTATCCGCAACTTCATCACCGTAATTTCCAATAAGTAGGCACACAGCAAACACCCAAATAGTTTTGTCCTTATAGTAACTACAGAGTGCAGAATATTGACTATCTATACATATACTGATATAGGCGCTTTTTATAATCTTTGGAGGTAAAGACAAAGTGAGACCTGAATGAACATCTAAAATGATACATTTGGTTTACATTATTTTATGATGTGATGCTTGGATACTGTACATAAAATCTATGAACAAACTGTAAACCCTTGCGCAAATTTCGTAAAATACCATATTTCAGGCATAAAATACTTAATTCCAAGTATGAATTAAATTGCATCCACTATTTCGGGCATAAAATACTTATTTCCAAGTATGAATTAAATTGCATCCACTATTTCGGGCATAAAATACTTACATCTAAGTATGAATTGAATTGCATTCACTACTACTACTTACTAGGGCAACCCAAATTGCAGAATTCGCTGTATGGGAAGGAAATAAATTTCTTGGCTGCAAAGTAATCGGGATTGAATCAGACTAAGATTAATGGGACAGCTTCTACAACCCGAACAAGAGAGAGATTAGATAAGTCCCATTTTATCAAAAAAGTAAGTAAGTCAAAGATTTAATTAATTAAAATAATATGAAAATAATTGTTGTTGTTGCAGTTCACTACTTTTCGAAACCAATCTACCACTGCACTCTGGTCCATTTTCTTTTGTTTTTGCTTGAAAAAAGTAATAATGGTTAAACTTGATTCTACCCATAATGAGTGACACTAAATATCCTAATATTCCTCAATTTATTTAGTGTGCTTTCAGTTCAGATGAAATCTACATTTAACATTTACCTGTAAAATATGTACTTTTATAAATATTGTTTAGACAGGTCAATGTACTAAAATAATCACTGTACATATTTGATATTTTGAACCGAATTATTTTTTAATTATGAACTTGCGAAAAGGCAGACATTAATATATTTTTCTCTTAATACCTAGGCCTACCTAGGTAAAACCATGCCAAATTTCCAATCTTAAGATAACAGTGTAGTTTTGAATGAAACTTTTGATGTATGCGCATCCAATATACAATATTAAACCACAAAAATAAATTATTTATACTATTGAACTAAAAATCCATTTATGCACACCTTACATATTTTTAGATAGAAACACAAGGTTATTGTAAAATGCAATATCCAATAGCACGCATATATTTTTGAGTATAAATTTGAACTTAAAAAGGCAATTTAAAATAATTCGATATACACATATAGAATAATAGAATAAAAAACTTAGATTTTGTTACAAATTAGAATTTTTATTTTGACTCGATATATTAAGATTATTACACAGACATATATTAATAAATAGTGATATTTAAAATTTTATCGGTAGCTGTAGAAAAATTTTCTCTCATAAAAGATCAATATCAGATATTTTTTTTTTTGATAATAATTTAAATCAATTTTTTTTAATCAAGTTTTTTTTTTGTTATATATATTAGTTATATATTATTATATTCTGTATGTTATATTAAACATATTTTTCAGTGAATTACTATTTCTTTTATCGTTCTCTGGCAATAGAAATTGTAATTTAATAAATAGTTTAATAAATAGTCTACGTTTTTACATTAAAACACCCTTTTTGAATAAACATTTATGTTAATAATTTTTGTTTATGATTAAAATTGTCAAAAATATTTTCGTTTTTAATTTTATTTTGCGCTTTTCGTAAAAATGTAAAATCATTTAGTTTTAATCATTTAGCATATTAAACTTATATGAAAGTAAAAGGGCCGAATGTACAAGTAATGTCTTGATTTTTAATTGTGATTAATAATCGCAAACCACATAAAATATTTTCCGATATACTTAAATTCAGATTTAAAAATATATTTTACCATATTATTCTCTGTGGTTCGTTGAAATCTTGCCATATAATTTCTTTTGTAAAGAAAATATAAAATGTTAAAGCGTTTAAAGCCAAATAAAATCCCAATTCTAGCCATTGGCTAATATTTTTTTTCCCTGTTGGATATGTGTGTAATCGAAATAGTACAAATGGTACCAGAAAGTAACGTACTTCAAGCAAGCGCTGAAAACATAATACTAATACAACTGATATCCAATACATTATCTTAAAACTATCACGCTCGTGTCGTAAGCCATTATGAAGCGCAATTAATGCAAAAATATACACTGGAGTCACAGCATATTTAAACCAACTAAAGCGTCCATATAATCGATTCCATATATAAAAAGTGTAATGACGATTATCTGCTAATAAATAAGGATGTACCAAGGTATTCCACTTAACTATAAGTACACAAACACCAATTACGAAAAGTACTATAAGTTTTTCATGTAAAATAACTTGTAAAGTTACTTTCAATTGTTTTATAGAATTCGAAATAGCAAATATTAGTACAAAAATGCTAAAATAGAATAGCTAAAAGATACAAAATATATTAACTTATATATTATAAATATTGTAATATATTGATTATATATATTTTACCTGCGGTAAATGAATCGAGGCTTCGTGAGCTTGTTTATCACCAATAACGATTGAACCATTAATAAAAACAAAAGCAACAAAAGGTAAAAGAATTACTAAATAAAAACATCCTTTTTTCAATATTTGCCAAATACTTCTGAGCATTAATTTAAAATTGGTAAGTATTTCCAGCCAGGTCTATAATATAATGTAAGTAGTTTATGATCAAATATATTTAGAGTATGACTATATTTAATAGTAATTGCGTACCTGTACTTTAAAAGTTTGCACCTGATGATATTTTATTCTTTTGAATGCAGCATAATTTTTAATTAGCACATCTAATGACATTATACCAAAAGCCATGCCCACCCAAACAACATTTGTTTGCCGCATTAATACACTAGCAGCAGCTATCATAATTAAAGGATGAGCATAAAAATTATTACATACAGCATTATATTTAATATACCATAAACTGCAGCTTGCAAATGTGATTCTTTCTGCCAAAAGTAATAAAATAACAAAATTGTTGTCAACGAGATAGTATCTGTGTAGTACAAGTGACTAAAAAAGTATAAAGGTGGTAATGCGGCTATTGTAAATGCATCAAGTGCAGCCAAAGAACTTTTGGATCTTTTTAGATTTCGTCGCCGAATTTTGTAGAGTAGTACTACATTTATAACTGCAGATGTAAAAGATATTAATCGTAAGCCTAAAACGGAGCAAGAATTTATCGGGTTAAGCACCAGCGATATCAAATACAACCCAGGAAATGTAGTTATTTTGGGATCCCACTATAAAAAAAAGTATTTCAGGATTTTATGGAATGAAGATTATATGATTCTACTTACAATATCAAAACGTTTATTACAAAAATGTAATCCTTGTCTTAAGTGAAATTCTTCATCTATTACGGAATGTGTTGTAGCGTAAACACGTAAAAATAGTGGTAGTGAATATGCTACATACAATATTGGTAACAATAATAGCCATACATAATTTTGCATTTTAAAATAGAACCGAATTACTTCCAGTCACTTTAATATTGTTTATAAACAACAAACCGGCAGAATTGTATACTAAATCAGCTGTTTTTAAACCAGTTGCCATAAAATGTGGAAACCTAATGTATGTGGCGTTGCCACTAATATAAATTTTACTACTGTGCATACATTGTTTTTTTTTTTTTGATAGAGCCACAATAATTATAGGCCTTTTCGGTGGCTCGCAAGTACGGCAAAAAATGCATGTTGGCCTATGTTGGCCACACGAGTCATTGGCATCACCGTTGCAATCTGTCAAATGTTTTGTTTTGACAAATAGCAAATCTTGTATATGTGCATATAAATCAAATATATTTTTATAAAAATATTATAAAATTAAAATGAACATGGAATTAAAAGGAATGGTAAAAATATTGGAAATTTAAAAATAAAACACTAAGATAAGTAAATTTTTGTAGGTACTGTCGATGTTGGGTGAAGAAAGCAACGTTTTGCAGCGGCCGAGGGATGCAAGTTGTTTAACGAATTTTTAAATGTTGTGAATATCCAAGTCTTTTTTTTCTGGTTTCCAAAAACCCTTCCTTTCGTGTCAAGTAGCACTCTAGAAAACACTTCGTTTCCTTTGTGGTCCATAGTTTGCGTGTATTTCTATAAAAAAATTTTTTAGAAAAACTTCAAAAATTATGTTTGTTTATTAATTTTACGTATGTAAACTACAAATTAAATGAAATAAAATAAATGTTACTTGGTAATAACTAACATAATAAAAAATTCAATGTGCTTAATACTTACGATTTCTCCATTCTTATTATTTCTTTGTTACTTTTCAAGATTTTTCAAATTTTTGAATTCTGTTTGAATTTTTATTTCCTCAATTTTTGACATTTGATTGCACTATTCGTTGGAATTTTCAATGAAGGTTCACAATAGTTCGCTTATTGCGTTGGTAACATTTTTTTTTTTACTGGCCGATGTGGTTGGCCAGCATAACTATGCTGGCCGAGGTAGAGAAAATAGTGTTGTTGTTTTGCGTACATTGCGGCCAGTATAGGCCTGCATACGCCAGCAACTTGCTGTTTTTTGCCGTACTTGCGAGCCACCGAAAAGGCCTTATATTTAGAATAAATGAATATTGTACGATATAATTTTTAATAACTGTAAATATAGCTACTATTAATTAACATAGCTTATCTTAGAGTTTACACGAGTGGAATTGCTCCAAAATTCATATAAAATCCATTTATGGACATATGATTAGCTTAAAACAATTGTATTATACCACATAAAAGCATATTACCAAGAATTAACGCACTGAAAAATATTTACTTGGAATTTACTTTGGCCGTACTTTGAAAAGATTTTTATTTTCAATGCAGATTTAATTTGAAATAAATTATGCAGTTCTTAATCGTGATATATGTTAAGCAATATGAGTGATATGACTACGAATGCTATAAAGGGTGGTGCTTACAGCTTATTGCAGTCACTAAGAAAGAAAATTCGAATCTTCTGTCTAAGCATATCTAACCGCTGATACGAATGAGCTATAGCAATATTTGCAACTTTGCGTTAGCAAATCTCGAAAATTCATAACTTCTATTGCGTAAACCGCGTTCAATAAAGGCTCTTTTCCTAAATGTAGTACTTATTTTAGTATGCTGACACTACTATTGATTAATGCTTGAACTACTTAACACTACTTTAGTTTGAATTCATGCTTGTTAAAGATCAAGTGACACTGATTGTAGCTAAACATCGAATAATTTTGCAGCATTTTGAATCCAACAGCTTCATCGAACATTCAATCGCAGTTCATAAAACATGTTAATGACTGTACATATTACTTAATATGTATTTGTATTTAGCAAATTTAAAGAACTTCAAAAATAGTACCTCTAAAGAATTTTATTCAGGACTTCAAGAGGATCAATCAAAAATAGAATAGATGGTCCAGTATTACCTTGAAACATGCCCTTGTATATTTTTAAATCGTCGCCAATGGTGATATTTAGCTTACTAGTTTTTTCGCTTATTAAAATTTTTCGTTCGACAATAGACCTTTTCTTTTGTAAGCATGCCACAAAAGAACAAATAAAATAAGCATTACTTCCGATGGAACTCTGGACAAAATGGAGATTTTGTTAGGCTTATATATACAAAACACGTAATAAAATTTAAAGTTAAGATTTCAAAAATGAATAATAATTGTTTGCAATTATTGGTAAGAATATTGCTTTATTTACATGATTGTGAATAAAATATGAGTTTAAATGCCTTTTAACAGTAAAATAATAAATAGAAAAAGTATCGTATTTATTACGAACAATGAGGACACGAAATACGAACCATTAATGAAAGTATTCGTTGACAGTTAACTGAAAATTTCGTATGTACTTCCAAAAATCGTTCACAATAGACGAATTTTTAGTCTTGGCAACCATGAGATTTGAGCTGTTTATTAGTTAAGCGGTTTCTAAAAGGTTGGACTAAATAAGCCAGCAGTGTTGTTGTTTCATACGTTATTTTTAAAATATCCAGTTGTTCTTATGTAATATCCTTACAAAAGCAAAGACCGAATATAGAATATATGTTTACTTATGATTTCGATAATTTCGCATAAGTTACGACACTCGTGTTTCGCCTTTTTGAGCATGTATTTATATAGTCGTCTTTATGTATTACCCAGAGTCATCAGCACCTCGCTTATTTGATCCTCTGCAAAGTTATTATCAATTATAGTAAAATTGTTAGCCGTATAATTTTTCTCTATACAATTATGGGCAAGAATGCAAATATATACAGCCTACGTCTATGGATTAACTTGCCCACTACTTAATTGACCTGCTTAATATTTTTAAAGAAGCCATTGGACTGTCTATAAAAACGTTCATCTTACAGTTAATTGTTTCTTTCAAACAAATAAGCTCGAACTCTATTTTGTTTTTAGAACCGTCTGTATAAATTTTCAAAATATTTTGGTTCGGTTGAAAAATTTGAACCTATTTTTCGAAATATATTTAATTTCGTGTTATTAAATTTTTTTAACTTGTTTCTATACCCAAATCTATTCATTCTGTATATACTTACCAATTAGATAGTTTAGTGAAAAGTACAACACTCTTTTAATTAAGTAAATTCGATTGTCACTATTACATTGCATTTATATTTCTACTTATACAGTCTATATTGTGCAAAATTATTCGTATTGTGATGTTGTTATAAATCTCAACTTATATAACTCTTAAAATTGTGAAATAAAACCATTTTAAAACCATTGAAAAGAAAAATCAAAATTAATAATATTATATAAATAAGTTACTTAAATCAGGCAATATTATTATTATTATTATTCAATGGTCAATTTGTAATCCATAAACTTTACAATCTATCCTCCTGAAAATTGACAACAGTGCAAAAAAACAGCTGTTTTATGCAAATGAAGACACCACCAAAAACGGTGTAAAATAATATAGAGCGTTGGAGTAATTATTTAATATATATTTATTAAGTTATAATAAAGTTTATCTAAATGTCCAGTTTACAAAGAACCATGTTAAAAGGTCGATTGCCTCCCACAGTACCTGGTTCCCGTATAGGTAGATCGTAAGTAGCATTTTAAAATTAGAAGTATGAATAATTGCAAATTAAAAAAACAAAATATACAATCAAAAATTCAAGGCCAATATGCGGTTTTTATTGTAGATTAAATTTTATTTACATCTTATTTTACATTATAAACACTTTTTAATATCTTAGGGACTCGTTCAAGAAATCTCGAGTACGTGATTTCAAGCCAACTCAATGGAATGAGTTTTTTGCATATAAAGAAGACGTGGTAGTAGATGAAAAACGAACATTTCGTATATATCGTACGAAGCAACCGGAAAAAGTTGGACCGACTTTATTATTATTGCACGGTGGTGGCTATTCGGGGCTTACATGGGCGCATTTTTGTGTAATAATAACAAATTTGATAATCAAAACTTTTATAATGTTTTTATAATATCTATAGGTTGAAATAACAAACATTATACATTGTCAATGTTTATCAGTTGATTTGCGTGGTCATGGGGATACCTGTACAGGAAATGAAGATGATCTTTCAGCTGATACATTAGCACAGTAAGTTTCTAGCATATATGTTTAAACCTAAGTGATTAACTTGATATGTTATCAATTATATCACTATCGATAAATATAGGAATAAATTAGGAGTTGTCTTATAATAAATTTTTACTATTGTTTTAGTGATATTGGTGATTTACTTAACAAATTATATCCGGATGAAAAACCACCCATTTATCTCGTAGGGCATTCAATGGGTGGTGCTATTGCTGTACATTTTGCACATTTAATGATTATTAATAATATAATCGGCATTACTGTTATTGATGTCGTTGAGGGAACAGCTATGGAAGCTTTAGCAAGTATGCAAAGTTTCTTGCGTTCTCGTCCAACGCATTTCAAAAGCATTCCAAATGCAATTGAATGGTGTATTCGAAGTGGTCAGATACGTAATGTAGACAGTGCAAAAGTGTCTATGCCTGGACAAATTATTAAGTATATAAAAATTTATTTCTCACTTTTTGCAAAATATACTAAATTTTTTATTTTTAGTTGTACAACGAATAAATTAGCAACAAATGAATTGCCTCTACCCGAAAATGACGATGATGATGCTTCCAGTACTACACAATTTACTCATCCCTTTAGTATTTCTGAAGATGAAGAAATAAGTGGAGCTAATGAGGCAACTAATGAAAGTGATAGTAGCATAAATTTCACAAAACCACTAAACGTAAATGATGATATTGCCAAAAAGTATGTTAATTTTCTTAGAATGTGCACAATTTATTTTATTTTATTTTATTTTTTCTATTTCATTTAGATATACTTGGCGTATAGATTTATCAAAATCAGAAAAATATTGGGTTGGGTGGTTTTCTGGGTTAAGCGATAAATTTTTAAATTTACGTATACCTAAACAGTTACTTTTAGCTAGTATCGACGGTTTGGACAAAACTCTTACTGTTGGTCAAATGCAAGGTATGTATTGGTTTCTTTACTACGGTATCAATTATTCTCATAATGTTAAAGCACTACATACGTATATAAATCTATGTTTTTTGTACTTAAAATTCATTTTTCGGCCAAACAATATATAATTAATAAAAAATCCATTAGTACCTAATTTTTCTGAAATGCTAAGACTAAAAAGAATGTTAATATGAAATTTAGTAGAACTTAAAAAGATCTGTAGGTGTAAATGTTGATGGTTAAATCCATTAAAGTGTTTTAACTATTTCTTTAACTTAATAAATTCATTTTTATTATTGTTTATGCGAGACTATTTAAACTCAAGTTTACTATATTTGTGGAAAAATCGTTATAAAAATGGATCTGAAAAATAAAATAACTAGTTTATTCGAAATGTAAATTTTAACGAGTGTATTAGATACATACATAGTGTCTCAAATGCATAAAGACAAGCTAATGTTTCAGACACATAGATTCAAACGAGTATTTCAGATATAAAGATTTAAACGAATGTCTTAGATACACAGTTTGAAACCAGTGTATTCGAAATGCAAACTTTAACGGAAGATTTCTAGACGTCGATCCCGCTATTTGTGAAACCACAACTATTTATCAATATAGTTAATTTTAACAGTAAAACATTATTTTATTGAAAATACTTATGTTCAGAATTGTTTTACTTTTTTATGATAATAACATGGTGTATGTGCTTTTATGTTTATTTTTATATATATAGTCGTTAGTATGTGTCCTATCTCTTATAAATTGTATCATTATCATATCCACAATATTTTCTTGTTTGGGCGTAAAATGGAAGCTGCCACATCAATACAATTTAGGATAATTAAAAAATTAGGTTTAACGGACTTTAAAATAATGAAAACTATAAGAACTATATGTTACATATTAGGACTATTAAAACTATACTTCACAGGATCATTTCTGTAGTCCGTCTTCTTTTACTTTAAATACAAAGTAAAACCATTTACTACTACTATATACTCGTATTAGCTTAATAAGAATTATATGTATTTTGCTTGCCTATATTTGTGCATGAAGAGTTCTATTTCATAAATTCTATAACATAGAATTGTGCTATTTATAATTTATT
The DNA here is from genome assembly GCF_002237135.1 of Teleopsis dalmanni. NCBI lineage: Eukaryota > Metazoa > Arthropoda > Insecta > Diptera > Diopsidae > Teleopsis > Teleopsis dalmanni. Next base: position 76,480,269 of record NC_051846.1, on the reverse strand, counting down.
ATTATTTTAGGACGTTTTCAAATGCAAGTGCTAGCACGTTGTGGACATGCAGTACACGAGGATCGCCCACAAGAAGTTGCAGAAGTTGTTAGCGGTTATTTAATTAGAAATCGCGTTGCTGAAGCTGTTGGAGAATTTCGTTGTCACTTGCCTGCTTGCTAAATTATATGTGAACATTTTATGAACGCACAATGAAACAAGCAAGTATTAATAAAAAATTTGCGATAAAAATCGTATTTAGTAGTTTTATAATTGATGTGTTATAGTATTAGTTTTTACAAGTTTCTATGGCGTTTGCAGTTTAAGCGTACAGGAAAAATGATCAAAATAAACATAAATGCGAAAGATTAACATTTGAATTTATACGATTATTTGCAAAAAAAAACGATATTTTGTAGACTTCAGTTAAACTAATGCACCCGTTTTCTTTTGTCGAGTTCAAATTTAACATGCTATTTACATCTAAGATTACTTCAATATTTAATATGTTGCTATTATATTCTAGTATTAATTATTCTATAAAATAAAAAAAGGAAAAAAAAATTTATATGTTATAAATTTGTATAAAGCATTGCGATCAACGTGCTTGTAAAACCACATAATATTAACATTATTATAAGCTTTTTAAAGCTTATTGTACATTTTTCAATATTTGGAACTCATACTCATGATTTAGCTTAATTCATAAAAAGAGTACCCACACAGATCTATAATAAATATCAATATTTCTAAAAATCAAACCTTTTAACCAAGATTTATTTAACATGCAATTTAAAAATACATTTTTTCACATATAGTATTTAATAAGTTATAAATATACTCCCAAGAAGTACTTTTCAACTTAATTTATTATTTTTAAATTTGTTTCAAAAAATCGAATTTATATGAAATTTTATGTATGACTCACGCTTTCCGTTCCATATTCTAAACAACTTTTTTTCTCCTCACCCTACCTACGTCCACTCGTATCTCAACCAATAGATTTATGTTGTAATTATACGATGTTCCCTGGTATCTTACGGGCCTTAATAACAAAAATAAATGACTCATCTGTTTTAAGTAAACAACTACTAATGTTTTCTAATTTATAAATTAATTAAAATATTATTTTTAATTCAAAGTACACTTTTACCTAATAAGTTGATTTTAATTAAACTAATTAATTACAGCATTAGCTGCTTTAATCGATATTATATCTTTTACTAATTTTGGATTTAATATATATATTGTAAGTATATACACAACGATCATTTTATTTTAAGATATTTTATAACATCAGTTAAAGACAATTAAAACTCGAAAAAATGGTATGTCAAATTTACACAATTAATAGTTGATAAAATCCTAATCATAGCTTAAATTTTGCTTCCATGATCAACACTAACAATAAAGGAAATAACAGAGGGTCAATATAAATTTCAATCAAAATTTTATATAAATTAAAATAATTTTAAATGCTAAAAATAGAATGATGTATACTGAATAAACTATACAATATATTAAATAAAGGCAATCAATTACTGCTTAAGCAGAGCGCATATATTATAATTTGAAAAAATTACATTGAATTAAATATAAATAACAATTTATAATTATTTTAATTATTTACTTAATATACTATATGTAATTATATATTGACTATTAAATGATTTTGAAATTTTTTTACATTACTTAACTGCCACATAAGTTATTACAATAATATGTATAATCAAAAATTAAATACCACATAAAATTATTTACTAATAATTATACAAGAATTATATATAATTTTAAAGAAAATAGTTTAAATATTCATAAAACTTTTGAATAAATAAGTTTTGATTGTATGTTTTTTTACAATAAAAAATGTTTGGTCGCAGCTTTTATAAAAAATGCCAAATTTTTAAAAAAAACATTTGTCTAAAAATTGTGAAGAGAAACTTATATATTTTATGTGTACGATAAGGCATATATAATATTATATTTTAATCTTAAATTTACTATATATTTATAAATATTTATTGCTATTTTAAATAAACAAATATTTATGCAAGAATTCAAATACTCTTTCAAGTTTTTAAAAATATATTTTTAATTTAGCAATTATAAAATTGTTAACATTTACAAAATAACTAATTTGAGTTTAATGTTTAGTTTTGCAGAAAAATTTGAAGAAAATTGGCAGTAAAAAATAAGTGAGAATTTATTTTTGAATCAATCAACATAGCGAGCTCCAAGTTTTTCTAAATGCTTTCTTTCTTGAAGACGTTTTATTTTACGTAAGCGATCAGCAATTTGTGAACGGATTTCATCACGATATTTCTCACCCTCTCCAAGCTGCTCCATTTCTGCTAACCATTCAGCTCGATCGTTGATTTGCTTCAGTACTAGGGTAAATTATAAATGCATTAGTGTTAAGATATATTTATGAAAACACGTCAAAAATATAAAAAGCAATAGTTGAAAAATAAGTTACATGGACTACCAAATATGGTAATAAACTCGTCAGTCTAAATAAATACAAATTTTAGCCCTATTAATGTATAGCTTCGCCCCATTAAGGTGGAAAGATTTCAACAACTGGATCCGGACTTCGGTTCAGGATTTTCACCTATGTCTTTCCTCAAATTTACCTTACAACTCTTCACTTTATTCATTCTATCCCATATTGCATTGTCATATGCTATATGTTTATATATGGTATATATGCTTGCTTTCTACAATGATTTAAGTTACAACAACCACCAAACTAAACTAATCGAAACGATGACCTCATCACTGTTTGGAATTAATTATATAAAAGTCATTCTTGTTACAAAAAAAAAAAACATTTATATCCACATTTAATTAACTATGGGCATATCTTATTAATCAGTGATAAATACTATCCCTCCACAAAGCTATTAATTAAAACGAAATTCGAATATTTTCTAGGACCACTGATGATGAGTAAGTGGCAATAGTCGAAACAGCGTTGTATGGTCAGTCAAATTTCAATAAATTAACTTCATTTTTGTTCTTGTCTTTTCTTTGCTATTTGAATCCGTCTAACTTTTAAATAGTTTATTTTCATCATAAAGACAAATCACTTTTTGCAAGAAAAAATTAACATAAATTTAAAAATCATATAAATTAAGCATTCATTATAGATGATAGTTCCTTTGATGTCTGAATTACTCAACTTCCTCTAGAACTGAACCCTCAGATCTGTAGTAATTCAACACTCCGAATTTCAGTAATGAAAAAGTAATAACATAACAAAGCGGGATGTACATAGTTGTTTCCATGAATTTGCGTATACTTTATGATTTTTTCAACGGACCTTGATTATCTTCTCTTAGAACTGTATTTAATTCAGACAGCAAGATCCATGTACAAGCATTTACACATTGTAATGAGGTTTTTTAACGGGAACTGTTATTGTTTTAAAAATAAGAAAACTACCATAGACACTGAGAGCATAGAACATAAAATAGATACCAATGTGTGTTATAAATTGAAACAGATGCTACACACATTCGTCATTAATTCTCCCTTTCTCCCTTTACACACAAGTCTGTCTTTATTTAAAAGTATAACTATTGTTATATGTCACTAAAGTGGCGAAGTTTTTAAATCTACGAGTATACATTGGTATATTTAAATTTTTACATCTCTCTTCTTCACTTCCTATCAATGCATGTACCGTAGACAACATCTTGTTGATTTTGTGCTTAGAATAAAATAAATAAAAATAAACGGTACCAGCTCCCAATGAAGCAAAGCACTGAGACCGTAGTTAATCTTTTGTGCTGCAATAGACCCTAACCGAACAAAAGACATTCCGTCTTTCGAATGAAAGCCAGAATGTCAGCCATTGAGGACCTCCTAATGTCAGAAGAGGAGAGTAGTTCTCGCCCCATTGACCTCCTCCTAGTCCAGATCAAGGTTGAGAATGTGACTGGAAATCACGCCTGCTTCTAAGCAGAGTCGAGAATATATCTTTTCGGACAGACCTATTTTGTTAAGGTGATAACGCACTTTCAACTTCCCACCAGCAACTTCAACTCTATTCTGCTGAAGCAGGATTTTGTACTTACTTTCATCAATTATATTTTCTGATGTTGTACATTCCTCATTTTTAGGTTGCTTCTTAGGTTTCAACACAGTTTCCGAAAGACTTAATCCAGACATTGCTTCCTGTAACTGAAATTTAGCCTTTTCATTTGGTTTACGATTGGTAGGACGAGGACGATAATTTGGCATCTCATAAACCCCACTGGCCATAATTTGTTGCAAGCTCTTTCGTTTTGCATTTCGAGCACGACGCAAGATTTCGAGAGCATTCTCATCTGGATCTACTGATGTATCAATTGGTGGTGGTGGTGTTGGCTTCGGTAAAGGCTCTCCATTACGCAAATGGTAATTAATTTTATCGCGCATTAACATCGACATTCTGGACTCCCGCATAAGTACTTCAAAATATACATAAATATGAAATTTATTTGGTCAATCTTGATTTCATAATTTGCCAACTTACGTTGTACCAACTCAGCTGTCTCCTTACTGTACTCCACTTTTGGTGAATGAAAGAGACCACCCTGCGGAATACGTGCACTGGGCCACATAATTTGAGTTCCCTTTGTCGCACCAACATTTTTATAGTTCGAATTCATTTTTCTGTATATTTAGCCTTTTTAGGTTCGTAATTAAATCAAAATTTTTAAAACTTTTTAACACTCAAATAATTTCAGAGGATAATGTTTGTATTCCACTATTCAAACAATCAAAAAGTATCCAAGGCAACGTTATTATGCAGTTAAATCTTACAAATTTATTTATTTTTATTGTGTTTCTATATTATTTTAAATTAATTTATATTTGTGATAGCTTCTAATGTTACTATGTTATTTTATCGAATGATCGATGTATTATATAGTATTGCTAATCTAAATATTTAAAGTTCTAAAAATGTAATCGAACTATGTTAATATTAACTTCAGTAATATTTACGAAAGATAACACAACAGTAAATTTTATGTGTTATGCTCCATATTTATCTTTCACTTCCAGTGTATCACAGGGCCTCTCTCTATCTATATATCGAACCAGCTGTTCCAACTGATTGGCCACAACTTTGTTAATTCCACCTAAGTACTTGTCGTGTAATATTTTCTGAGTCCGAAAAGGATATGCTCAAATCGATGCCAATTGCGACCGCATATTTCTTAAAGAATCGATAGTTGATTGTAGTTGTGTTTGAAATGTGTATCAATAAAATATGCCTGAGAATCCTGTTTGGAATATATATTATATTATACTTTCGTGATTGTTGTAATGTCTCATGCATTTTGATGAAGTTGATGAGTATTCATCCATTTCATAATTTGGGAGATATTTTTTCCCAAATTCTTTCGTTACTTCAAGTATTTTTGGGTTAATATGTTATGTCTGTGAATTTAGTTCGGGTCATTAATTGTATCTTTAAATTCGTTTCTGATTTGTAGAGTTTAAATTTTTTTTTGTATATATGCCAAATACAGCTGACAGTTTCAAAGCTATGACATTTTAATTCGTATCCTCTATTGACTATTTCGAGCATATATTCAAAATGGACTTACCTTAGTTGCTAATTACCTTCTTATCTTCATAGCATACTGTAGCACAATTTAGATTTATTGAAAATAAGGTGGTTAATTCTTGTCTTATAAAAAAATTTTTTGGAGGTTCATTTCATCTACATTATCACGTTTTTCCTTTATCCACGGTTAAAATTTGATTAGCCTTTCGGATGCCAGTCTTTAGCCTACCAGTCGTATTGCAAAATTATGGTGGGAACAATAAACAGCACTTAGTCGTTTATATGACGGTAGATCCAGAAGGCTCTTTGAACCTATTACGAGTCATTCCCTTATTTGATTATTTCAATACATTGAAACTATCTTAATTTATCCATATATCACAAACATAGATGGTATAGTTTTTATCTATTCCAAATTAGTTTTTATATAACAACATAGAATGCAAGTACCCAGTAGAAAAAGTGGTCTTCGAAGACATTGTCTTCAAGACGGTCTTTGATACCGCGTCCGCATTTTCAAGCAAATTTGTAAAACAATTGCTCAAAACATGAATGTAAATACTCTTTCTTTGCTTTCTCTCTCATTTTTAGTGTTCATAGCAACGTATTTGAATTTTGCCTCAGATGACGCTATGTTTTATAAATGAATTGACGCAATAATTTTGAAGTGTAGTGAAATAAATATTAAAAAAATCAAAATAAATAAAGAAACAAAATCATTAAACTACGAAATATTAAAAAAAAAGAAATTAAATCAAAACAAATTAAATAGTGACTTAGTTCCTGGAAAATATATTGATATTAATATTGAAGACAATAATTCCAGTGAAAGTTGTTTAAGAAACGAAACAAATGATGTTGAAAATAAAAAAACCAAAAACACTTATGAAAAATTAGCTGTTATATTTAAAAAACACAGGATTAACAGGCGTTGTGGTAATGATATTTTAGAACTCTTAAGATCAGAAGGTTTAATTGTACCAAAATCCTCTTCAACGCTTTTGAAAACATAAAACTTCAACAATTGATGATAGCGAAATGCTATAAATTATTTTATATTAGTTTTAGTTAATTTTAGATATGCTAAGTTATATTAAGTTAATTATTTAAATTAATTTTCATTATGTTTTCTAGTTTTTACTAGTTTATTTTTAATATCTTAATAAAATTTATAATAATTTATAATAAAATTTATAATTTACTTTTAAAACTTTTAATTTTGAATGTAATTTAAGAAATTATTATATAAAATAAATAAAAGTACAAAATACAACAATTTCTTTCTACTTATTTAAAGAGAAAATTTAAATTCATTTAAAATTTAAAGAGCGCAATAAAAGAGTAGAAATAAAAAAAGGGTGAAAAAATTAAATGAGCACTGCACTAAGAGCGCACAACTTTCTGTCGAATGCGTCCGTTATGCAAGACATGGTCTTCGAGACGGTCTTCGAGACATGTACGCAAAAATTCATTGAAGACATTTGGCTAATTTGTATGAAAGTGTCTTCGAAGACCGTCATACATTTGGATCGATCAGTCTTCATGTATGTATCCATGTCTTGAAGACGTCTTCGATGACGGATCGATCCGTTTTCTACTGGGTAAGTAAGAAACAGTTACAGATGAAAGAGATGTCAGAGAAGTGAGATAGCAATAATTATCTTGAGCAAAAAAAAAATTTGAACATCATATACCAATGTACTTAGCTTTACACATGCCAAACAGAACACTTTAATGCTTAAGTAATAATCATGTGATCGCTAACATTTTAAAAAATGGACAAAGGAAGTTTCTTGCTTCCTTCAAAGTTAGTATTTATGGACAAGTAGAAAATTAATGAACAAAGGAAATTTGTTGCTTCCTTCAAAGTTTAGAATTTATGGACAAAATAGAAAATTAATGGATAAAGGAAGTTTGTTGCTTCCTTCAAAGTTAGAATTTATATACATAAGTAATGACATATAATAATGTTAATATATTATAATTATAATATATAGTAATAATAATATATAATAATTATATATAATAATAATTATATATAATAATAGTAATATATAAAAATAATAATAATAGTATAATAATAGTAGATATAATAAAGTAAGAGTGCTAAAAACGATAAAAAAAACCCCTAAAAACGTTCAAAAGTGATATTAAACAGCATCACAAAAGGCAAAATATCGCTAAAGCGGGCAAAAATTTCTGTAATAAACCTCTACAACAGCAATTTATCTTTTCGAAAAGATATAGATAATTATCAGGTTTTTGAGAAGACGTAATTGGGAATCAATAAACTCCAATATTTAAAATCTTCCGTCTACTGAAAGAATAAATGTTCTCTAATTATAACTACAAATAGTTATATTTAAAATCGAAATTATTTTATACATCCCATCAACACTAAAAAGTTTCCCTCTTCATAACAAATAGATTGCAAAGGTAAGAGACACGCTTTAGAATTTGTAAAGAAGAAAAAAATTTTAAGTAATGCCATTGCTTAAGTCATGTTTTATACTTATGAATCTTTAATAAGTATTTCTTTAGGATTGGAAGGAGTAGAAGTGTGTGCCTCAACAGCCAACCTCACATACACGTGGTGCATCCTGTTCTCGCATACGAGACTCTAGCGACCGAGTACAGGCGATATAACCTGAAAACACCTAGCAGAGGGGAAACTCTCTAGCTACTAAACACCGATTTTATCCCCAGATTTACAAATAAGAGGATCTGGTCCTCCAGGTTGAGAGTTGATCGCAAAGTCAGCAGCCTCGCATCTGAAAAAAACATCCGCTACGTAACCTTCTTTAAGGGGAGGACAAGGTTCACAATGGACTATAGTGCCAAATAAGAAGAAGAGTATTTCTTTTACAAGGATATAGGTAATTCTTATTTTAATGTAATATTAAATAAAAAACGTTTTATTTTAATTTTTTTATAATTAAAACAGTAAATTAAAAAACTTACACATTCCAATATTTAAAAAAATTAAATAAAATTTTATTTATTTAATATGATACTAATATAAGAATAATCTTATATGAATTGTAGAAGTTGTAGCTGTTGTAACCCGCTTGTGTGACCCCTTTAGTGGATGTTGAACTGCACTTGGTCACTGGATCAACTAGTAATTCCAGGACGTAGACCCGGCCGTTCGGTTAAGCTCAAACTAACTGCCATTACATGTAAGTCTTTAGTATAAAAAAAAACTTTTTTATGTTTGGGTATTTGAAAAATTAATATATTTATGTATGTATATACTACAAATATTTCGTAATACGTGTACAATATGCATTTAATCTTTATTATGATAAAAGATAAATTTTACACAAGTTTTTATACATAATTTTTTTTACATTTAATATTTCATCAGAAAAAATAATCAGTTTAATTTATTTTTTTAAAAGTTTTAATTTTATTACAATATACTAGAATTATAAAACAGCTTTTTAAAATAATATTTTTCATTAATTTATTAAATGAAAATTTAATTCATTTTGAATATATAATTTTTATACAATTTTAGCTTTGAATAGAAATACCTAATATGTTTAATAAATTTTTAACTTGTTTTAGTATTATACTCTACTGCAAGTTTGAATTTGTAAAAGTCAATCAATATATATTTCAGTGACGTTTATATATAAATTATATGCATAATTATTCGCTTATATAGCATAAACACGGTTTATTTTTATTTATCAAAGTAGATAAGGTTAAAAAAAAATTTAATTATTATTATGATGATAAATAAAAACTTAAACATTAAAGTAGAACGAACCATCACAACATACTAAAACTCTTATTAAATTTTAACTTTTAACAATAAATTATATGTATTCATTTACATCCATATATACATTATATAGATATATATATATATATGTGCAAAAGTGTATATTTGGTAAATAATATGACTAATCTTATAAATATAATTATTTGTTTAAAAGTATAACATAATTTAAAATATAGAAATAACAAATACATATTTTGGAATTTACATATACAATAACATTTATTTGTGTACATAAAATCATATACATATAGTCAAATTTATTCAATAAATATAATCAATACAACAAATATACAAAATAACAAGACAAACAAATTTAATTATTTTTTTTTTTTTTAAATTAGAAATTATTATTTTTTAATTGATTTCTAGTTGTTTAAACTTAATAATTAATAAAAATAGCACATATTTAATAACACAATAATAAAAATATAAAGAAAATAGCTGCGATTACAATCGAAATTAATTAATTACTTCATAAATTTAAATGTTTTAAAACTACTTTTGTTGTTTCGTTAAGTTTTTTTTTATATATTTAATTACATGCATAAGAAATGTTTAAATAGTAAATATTTTAATTTGCTTTTAGTTTTTTAGTTTTGTTTTACTATAAATAAAATGTTTCAATAGTTAAATTTAATTCAGCAATTACATTCCGTATGTAGCACTATATTTTGTTATATTTAATTTCTCTTTTCATAGAGTAACTTCAGCAAACGCTTTTGATTTGAAATCGTTTTTGTTTATTCGGAAAGTAATTTTAGTCAGTCTCATTGTCACGATGCAGTGTGTGGTTAATTTTCTCTTAGTTCATTTTTATTTTAAGAGAGTATTTAGTCCAATTTAAAATTGTATATTTAATATCTCTCATTTAACTATCATTCCTTTACTAGTTATAGTTAATTTATGAATTATTTTTATATATATATTTATTTAATATTTTTGAAACTTTCAATTTGGGTATTTTAAATATATTTTATATAGTATTGGTTTTTATATAATTTAATAAACTAACATAATAAATTTTACTCAACTCAAAGCTTTCTTCTAATTTGTTGTTTGTCAAATTAACAACTATTAAAATTTACTAAAACATTACGCATAACAAATTTTTAAAACAATGTAAAGTGTTGATCAAAATTGGCCAAATTTTCCTAAAAAATTAAATAAATATTTCAAATCTAAAGAATTGTATATAAAATATTTTATGAAAAACAAAAACAAAAAAATTAAATAAAAATTATTAACTAATTTACGATTTAGTTACAATTAATTTTAAAAACGTTTATTGTACAAAAACTGACGAATCGTTCACTTTAAACTTTAACATATTTAGTTTTTTTTTTCTTGTTTTTAAGATAAGAGGTCAACATTAACTTTAAACTTAATGCTTACCTACAATTTAAAATAAAACTAAACCAATAAAAGAAGCAATTAAAAATTAAACATTATTATTATGAATCTAGTACCAAACACATTAGTTGTCTCTTTAACTTATAGTGCTAATGAGTGCTAATCCTTCAATTAAATAATAATAAAATTACATATATTATATATATATATACATATATAATATAAATATATTATTTATATTATATATTTAAAATATTTTTATTATATATATATTATATTAATAACTTATCAAAACTAATATAAATATATAATCAATAATAAACTAAAGATGGCTAATAATATTTCTTAGTATTTGCTTCAATGCAGGGAAAAAAGTATGAAATTCGTTGAAGGTAGAAACACATTGATGCTGGATATGAAATCGATTACTTTGAAATTGCTAAAATTACACTCAAAATATCTGAAATATCTGTAATATGAATATTACAGAGAGTGCTTTCTCAAAAGCATCACACAGGGGCGTCATTTGTAAATATTTAAGATTCTTTGATAGTCTTTAATAACAACGCTAGTTTTCGTGCTTATGTTCAGAGTACTCCCCTCATAAGATATAGATACATTTCGAAAATGGTGAGCTTAATTTTAGCAGTTCAAGAATAAAAATGCCATTAACAATAATTAAATTGGGGCTTCTTCTGATTTTTGTGTCTTTGAAAATACAGTGTCTTTAAGTTGTTTTAAAATAGACAATAGATTTTGGGTTAAATTCTTATCATTTATGTTAGTTGTATATTTTTATAATAACTCTTATTGTTTAAAAATATAATAATAAAGAACTAACATAAATGATAAGGATTTTACCCAGAATCTATTGCCTATTTTAATCACAAGAAGAAGCCCTTATTAAATTATTATTAAATAATTAAAGTATATGAAGCGGCACGTTTAAAACCTTACACGGCTTTCAATAAAAGCTAACCACAAAATATATATTTGGTATGATAATATTTAAGTTTTAATTAATATATAAATTAATTTGATTTTAAAAGAGTTTATAGTTTTAACAAAATAGTTAAAGCAACTTTGTTATGTATAGCTGATACTTATAAAATACTTTTTAACTTCAAATAGGTTGGTGTCAATCATTTTAAATAAAACTTCCAACTCAAAAATTATCTTTAAATATTTAAGAAATTGGTTCTTTCAAAATAAATTGAATATGAAATAGGAGACCAGCTCATTGACCATATTGTTTATTCTTTATCTCTTGTTATAATTATGTTTAACTATTTATTAAATAAATATAAGTGATTTGCATCGTATTTAATTATTTAAAGCTTTCAAATGCTTCGTTAACGCCAAATCACTTAATATGTTACAATCACTAGATTTTCATACATGTTTTCAATATTCTATAAATACACTGATTGTTATTTCAATTAGTTATAGACTAGATTTTTGGTAAAGAAAAAAAAATCTGCTATGTTCGTAATGCTTTCTTAGAGCCATGATACGCAGGCGAACAAATATTTATCACATTTGCTGTGTTTTAACATTTATTAAAAGCACCAACAAATTTGATAATTGAACATTTTGTATCGCCTGCATAACATGGTCCTTAGGAGCAACAATGTCTGCTATTAATTTATTAGTTTAATTTGTTTTAAATCATATCAAAGATTTTTTTTAAAATCAGGTTTAATTTGTCTTTATATATGACTATAAAAATTGAACAATTGTTATCAGTTGCCTCCCAACTAACTAGTTTATAAGAACGTAGGAGTCTTTATTTATTTATATGGATGGAACCTTTAAAATAAATATCTAATATCAACTGCATTGCAGACATAAGAGTATAACATCAGTGATTAGTTATTTCGTTAATAACATAAATTTTGTAATGGCAAGATAATAATTTAATTTTTATTGCTTCTTTATATGATATTCAATAAAGTTCTAAGTCAGAAGATTTATAATCGTTTTTTAAATTGAAGACATGTGGGAGAAACAAAACTTTACAAATAGCATAAATAAATAAATACTAACAAAATTTGTTAATTCTATTTACAAAACTTAAAGAAATTTTCTATTCCATAACAATATATATTTAACAAATTTACACAAAAATATTTCAAATACGACAAAATATTTCAATTTAAATGAGCGTAAAAATTCTCTAAAAGGTTTGTTGACCTTTAAATGTTTGACTTTTTAAAAAAAATCTTTTTATTTTTGGTTATTTTTGAATGACAAAACCTTAAGGCTAGCGAGCGCACTATGGTGCTGATTAATAAAATATCTTAAAATGTTTCTGCAAATAAAAGTATCTAAATTACACGTTTTAATTGATTGCTTGTTCAGTCATTTGCAAGCAGAGCGTTTCTAGTTGTTCTAAGCTATTAATGTCGTTAATTACCGCGCTAGCATTAGTGCTGGTAGCAATGTATTTTTCGTTCAAATGATTTGTGTTTGTGTTTATTAGATTGAGTTGAAGCTCTGAGTCATATGGCGTTGCTGCTAAATTATTACAATTACTGCAATTGTTAGTATTACTACAGATATTATTACTACTATTACAAACACAACTGCTAGAGCTAGTATTGCTGGTATTATTCTTACTGCAATTGACACTGCAGCTCTTCGAACTACAAGTGCAATTGACAATATTATTTGAATTATTTAAATTACAACTACTTCCAACTGCAGCAGCAGCTGCAGCTAGTAATTGCAATTGCTGTTGTTGTTGCATAAACTGTTGTTGTTGCTGCTGACATACAAGATTATTATTAACAACATTATTATTGTTGTTATTATTATTATTGTTACTGGCATTACTAGTATTGTTGAACATTATTTGAGCTGTCTGATTACTAATAACATTGTTGGGTACACTACTTACTGTACTAATATCATCACTACTAACCATAACAACTGTCGCCATTTGTTTCTTAGCCTGCTGATTTTCTGGCGATGATGTTGCGTTTACGTTAACTGTGGAAAATGATGACACCGATAAATTATTACTAATGCCGTTAAGACTTGCTTTTCGTTGTTGGTTTTTCATAGCATTTTCCATTTGCAAATTTTCAGCTGACGTTGTGGTTGCCACTGATAAGATACCTTGGCCAGGCTTGAAAACAACTTTCTGTGGTTGCTGTGGTCCACCTGAGACCACAATTAAATTGTTAAGTGAACGTCGATGTTGTTGTGATACTTGTAGTTGCTGTTGTTGAGGTAATGTTGGAAAATGTGTAGAATGTTGAAGTATTTGTTGCTGAAACTGTTGTTGTTGCTTTTGATGCTGTTGTAATTGTTGTTGGTGTTTTACTTGCTGATGATTATTATTTATAAAATTTGGATAAGACGAGCTTTTATATTGATGCTGATTGTTATTGTTGTTGTTATTATTATTGCCAATGTGATACTTATCGAAATCACTTTGTTGCTGATGGTTATGAGGTTGAAGGCAGCTTAGCGAAAAATTTAGCATGTCATTAGAATTTTTACGATGGTTGATGCGATCATTGCTTCCATTTTTTGAGTCTAATTTACGACTTTTCCCATTCCATCTGCAATATTTTTTAATAATTCATTGATTAATATTTGCTTGATTTTATAAAAAATAACTGCGGCTCGTTTATGTATGTTTCTCACATAGTTTTCTCGAACGATATTTCTCACTATTGACAAACATTGCGAGTGAGAAAATCGAAGTGAGGTTATATAATCGAGCCGCTGATTGAAATAATCAAGACTTAAAAAAAAAACCAAAAAAATATAAAGTTTACCTTGTCAAATTTCAATACAAAAGTCATATTAGATTTTCAAAGAGTACATCCTAGAACACAATGTGCGAGTGAGATATTATCATTGTTGTTGCAACCAGTCATGACAAGCAGAAACACTTATACTAGCATGTCGAGATAACATTCAAGAAGTTGAAATTTTAAATAAATTCGATAAGATAACGATAGTGGAATAAGGTGTGAGAGGGAAAGCATGTGGAAATCGAATCTAACTAGCGTTTGAGACGCGGTCCCAAACTCATTGGATTATTTCATGATAAAGAGCTATAATCTAACATTCATTTTGTCAGCATAATTCTTGCTACCTGTCTAGTTGTCTATTTTCTTGTAGCATAAAAGAATGGAATGATATAAAATTTTTACATCTAAATATATACTGAATATATCATCGCCGTCTATGGCTATACAGTTCATTCTTCTCTATTTTTGGCTTTTATCTTCTAGTTCGTGACATTCATATCTCTCAGATCTTGACGCGATGAAGTGTCAGTCTCTATCTCTTATACTGAATATATTTAATATGAAAGGAAACCTACTAATAATGTTATGAAATTGATAATGGTGCAGCATATAGCGCAATTAAGCGCTTGCTCTGTATGTGCTCATTAGTAAAGTGCACAACCCTATAATACATTTGATAGCGAAAACTATCGATCCGATTGCTGTGTTAAGCGAAGAAGATAGATTGTCCAGTTTAGTTTAGAGTTCCAGTTTGTATAGATACAAGATACCAAAGAACGTTGCATTAATTTTATGGTAAAACCTGTATCAGTGCTTTTAAGCAATTTGATATATGATCTATCAAATAATGGTTGTCATTTCTAAATTGGTTTTACTGGCTGTAAAGATTAATGATGCCATAAACGCTTTAAAGTTAGCATTTGCGTTTTCAAAAATTTGGGTGCTTTAACTAGTTACTGAAAATAGCAAAAGTTTTCCTTCGTGCTAATCAAACGAGTTATTTTTTTATCATTATGAATAATTGGTGTTAGTCACCTGAAAGATGATATTTATAGACCAATTACCTCTCCATAATAAACCATAATGACAGAAAATTAAAAATACTTTTGCATTATGAAATATTTATTTTTTACACATGGAAATCATTTATAAGCATGTTATAAAAATGCTGTTAAGTATAAACTACGTTTAAATTAAATATATACGTTTAAATATTTTACTTATTGAAACATGTGCTCAGAAAATTAGATTTCATTTTTCAACCTTTAAGACGTACAATAACTTACATTTTATGTATTTAGCTTATTTTATATCAAATACCATCAAATATAACAGCAATAAACTAATATATTTTGAACAGCTAACTAACTAAATTTATTCAATATTTAAAAATTATTCAAAAAAAAAAAATATATATATATATATATTTATTATATATATATATATTAATTATATGTATATATAATTTTTCTTTTTTTTTTCTATTAATGTTTAAATATTAAATATATTAATTATATGTATATATAATTTTTCTTTTTTTTTCTATTAATGTTTAAATATTCATATAATTATAATTGTGAAATTTACCTTGCTTTATTCAAACTGCCTCCACTTCCATTTTTAACATGATGCAGTTTTGGCGCAATGGACATTTTTAGTTTGGACAATTTAAATTTAAGATCCTTTAGTTGATTAAGATGATTAACAAAAGCTTCATTATGTATAGAACGGTCCAATATCCACATTATAACGCTTAAACTTTCGTCATCCTGAGCTACATATAGATCTTTTTGGACAATGGTACATACAATATCAATTACTTTCAAGAAATGCAAAGCCACATTTTCTTCTCCTAAATTTTCGTTAATAGCTTCTACCGGCTTCATTGGCGTTAACACAATATTAGCTAATTCCTCGACAGCAGTTTGAAGTTTTATATGTCCGTTACTGAGATCAACTTCTATTTTAATTAAATTATTTGTCCTTTCCTTTAGTTTTTCAATGCACAAGGCTAATTTATGAGAAGCACCCTTTGTAACTCCAAGGTTTTGTAAATATTCTTCCGTTATTTGTAACATTTCTTCATACGTCATATTTTTAAAGAGATCGATGTATTTATGAAGTCGTAAGGATTTTAACCATAATCCAATACTAGACATGCCAATGTTACGTGTTTGGAATTTTATATAATTTGGTTTAAAATCATCCAACCGTGTATCTGAACCACTATTTGTAAGTGTACTACGTTGATGTTCAATCGATAGTGAGAAACTGCGTGGTTTATTAGCAAATTGTGCCAAATTTTCAGTTGAATTTGAACAATTATCGTTGACTGTAATCACAGAAGAATTGGAAGAAGATGATGAAGAAGATAAGGTCTGTGTAGTAAGACTATTTGATCGGCGCGTTTTTAGTGCAGCCAATTTACTATCTAAACTCCACCGATTTAATTCCAATTGATCACAATTATTCATTAAAATGGAAGCATAACCAAGATGATGTGATGGCTGTAAAAAAATATAAAAAATGTCGCATATATTTTTAATTTATTTTAGTAAAATTTGTTTAAAATACCTCATGGATACCGAGACTATTGTTACCGCTGCTGCAACTGCCGCATGAGTTTCTATTAGAATTTGGTTCAAAATCTAAGATCTCTGTACCATTTTTCGAAAAGGATGTATCGTGATCATCTCCGTTGTTATTTATTATATTAATTATTGGGTTTGTATTTCCTCCAAATAAACTTTGAGTTGTTGACACGGACGCAGCAGCTGCAACTCCATTTACCAATGCTAAACTCTCGGTATGAGAATTTACCAATGTGTTTTTAATCGACAAACCTAAACTATTTTGACTAGAACCTAATTCGTTTAATGTAATACCATTCAGTTTATCACAGAATTGATCAGCAATGGAGCTATTTACACTACCGCCACATGCAAGGTTTGGTTTAGTTACTGTCCAATCATTTAGAGATTTTGAGTGCATCTGATGGTGCTGTTTATTTGGAGGTGCTATTGTTTGCCAATCAATATTACGATTAATAGATGATGTTGTTGCAGAGCTACTTCCCAAACTAATTTTCGACGAAGTTGTAGTTGCATTTGAACTAGATGAACAACAGACTGATGATGTTGCGGAGCACGACGAAGAAGTAGAAGAGCCAGATGTTGTCATTGCAGTAATATCAACATTTGAGTTTTCATGACTGCTATTATTTTGTGAGGGTAACAATAAATCTTTGCATTCCTTAGATTGCAAATGTTCTTCTAAATGTCGTAAAGAAGCATTTAAACACCTTAAAAAACAAGTAAAAATAAATAAAAATCTATTTTTAGTGTGAATTTGAATTTGATTAAACTTACTTTCTATCCTCATTGGATATAGCTGGATGAATCAACATGTATGAAAATATTTGCTGCACCAACTCAGGTGGTACTATTTGCGTCATTGTATCTTTAACTGCTATAGGTACTAATGCTAAGTATATACTTTTAGCTTCGTCATTACCTGGCTTCAATAATGGCAACATATTAATAATATCATGTAATATATCCTCCTTTTTCCCATAAAGTTTTCTTTCATCACAATTTGTAAGTTGAAAATCAGATCCGTAGCAAGACACAGAATCTTTGTCAGATGATGAAGAGGACATCGTATCCACAATGTCGGTCAGATGAAATGTTTTATATGCATTTAAAATATTTTGCAAATACGATGGATTATTCGCATTTATGTCAACAACTACAGTACTCAAATTTGACTGCGAACCTAAGTTCTGCGTTAAATTGCTTTCAATACAATACTGTATAAATTTAAGACTTGGATACCGTAGCCTCTTAAGTAAGGCATACATAACGACACTGCGCTCGCATTCATTCCACTGGTCAAATAAGTTGGTTACTGCATTAACCTGGTCACAAAATAATAATGATGACATGCTTCCAGTTTTATTACTGTTTATATCAAGTTTGGCACATGAACTGGCTTGTTCTGATACAGAGTACTTCATTTTATTATTCGGATTGTTTCTCAGTATTGAGGGCTTAAATGGAAATTTAAAATATTAAATTCTAAATATATTAATTGTTAGCTCACATTTAAAATTTATATACTTCAAAATAAAAAAAAATTTCGTTAATGAAATATAATACTTATATAGAGTGCTTAGATTTGTATGTTTATAATCTTATGTACATTAGTCATCTAATGTATAGTCAAATGCGAAGGCAATAATGATAATATCAAGTTTATCAATACTCAATCTTAAAGAAAGATCTTGATGATAATCTAAAAATTAAGATGAAAGATCTTAAAATCACTGAATAAATATTAGATATTTATTATAATTATACTAACGTAATATTACAATATAATATACTGTAGTAGATAAAGTAATATTACAATATAATATTAATGTTAGTAATAATAATAATAAACTGATAATAATAATATGAACTAAATTTAGAATTATAATGACTGCATTGGTTATAGAGTATAGCTGAGTTTATAATTAACTCCTATGGTTGTATGTGAATCAGTTGCGATTTAAATTCAATATAATTATGAAAAAATTCAAATACCATCAAAATTTAAGGGCCGATATTAAAGATGTTGAACCCCGGCGAGATGAAACCTACATCATTCCTATATATAACAACTGCATAGTAATGATAACTTTAAAGTTTAATTATATATCTTATTTAAATATAATATGTCATATATTTTGTAATATATAATCGTAATAATAGTATTCGCTTCCGCCATGGTATCTAACGACTTAACAATATATTTGTAGACTATTTTTAATAAACTCTTTGCTGGAATATTTCAGTATTTTTGCTTTCTCAAAGATCTTTCTCAAACTGTTCGTACAGATTTATGTCTAACAGCTGGCGGCATATTTCCTCTGATATTTTTTTAATTATATAACTAAATTTATTTCAATTGGTTTTTCCAACTCAAACAGCCAATTAACAGTCATCAACACTAGTTAGCAGATAAATTCATTCTTTTAACAGTTATTATATGAAATATGAACGCAATTGAGAAGGGATAAATTAGCTTAATATATAAAAAGTTCATCATGTTCAGATATTTATTAGACCATTGTTGTATCTATTAGATTATTTTCAAAGCTTCTGCAAAACATCTGATAAAATCTGATTATTAGTGTGTGGTGCAAAATAGACAGTATATATTCTTATTGCAAAAAAAAAAGGGAGTGGGCAATAATTAACTTTACACTAATGTCCGTAAAAAGAAAAAGGATTTACATCGTCATTAAATTATACAATAAAAAAGATACAATACAGTAATCTCCTCTAGAACACTGTAGATTGGTTCCGCGTTATATGGGTATTCCCGTATACACACGTGCAAAGGTACCCAAAGCTAATTATGAACTGTATAAATCCCCGCGTTATATGGGAGAATGCCCGTGTTATACGAAGGATTGATATCGCGTAATATGAAAATGGATTATAAGGGTACCGCGTTATGGAGTTATACATACAATATACTGGGTTGTTGGTAAAGTAAATTGGTTGTTATTTATGAAACTTTGCATTTTTTCTGACCAGACTGAGACATTAAGCTACTGATCTTTAAAACTTATCGAGAATTTTTGGTATAATCATTTGAACTACTATAGATAAACAACAGATGATGCTGTGAAAAATGACAAAGAAATAAAAAGTTAGTCCCAATTAAATTAAAACCTTCTGAATAATTTAGTTTAGGTTAAGTTGTTGTTTTTGTAAATCGCATAGATCTATTTGTGTAGTTCCTTTTTAACGGCACTTAGAAGTCAAGATTGATGAGTGGCTCCAGGTCGTAGACCCGACCGTTTTTGGTACCTAGATTAGGTTATAATACAGAATGATACAGAATAAAATTGATCAGTGATGATAATAATAGTTTATAAAGTTTCAACGGCAACTGGGTCTAAGTCCTGCAGCCACTTGTCAGAGAAGCTGACCAACGAGGAACATCAGTTTGGTGTACATATATACAACGACTTACATATAATTGTAGCCTTATTATGCGTACCTATAAATGCTGTGTAAATAAATGCAAATAGTGATCAGTGATTATATCAACACTCTGTTTAATGTGAACGTTCAAGATGCAATGTCGTCATGCTATGTTGTAGCAAAAAATATATAATTGGTTTCCTGTTCTACTGTTAGTTATGTTGTGCTAACAATAATTAAGTTTAATTGAAAAACAAAGCAAATGATATAAGTATAGCAAAAATAAAATTGATGCAATAATAATAATTATTACAATAATAATTTACAGAAAATTTTACATATAGAATATATATTTTTAATGTGCTCAACAATAATTATAAAAATTATAATAATTATTATTATTGTTATTATTTTTATTGAAAGTAAAGAAAAGATAACAATTTTTTGAAAAATGATTATTAAAGTCCTATGTGTGTAAGTTTGTAGTTTTTGATATCTAGAAATATTTTCATTTCATAATTCCATTATCAATATTGCAAAATAACATGATTACGTACAGAACAAATTAAATTCACGAAAGTGTTTATAAAAAAATTGCCAATATTTAGATTTGATTAGATGCATTAAATTCGTTTCGCTTATCGTCACTCTAATTACTATACAAATAGGTAGATATCTTTTTATTTTTGTAGCGCTATTGTATATTTCACGTCTAACAAAAATAATCACTTGTAATTTTTAAAGTAATTATTTACTTAGTAGATTTAATTAAATTGAAGGAATATTGAAGGCATGTTTCTTATTCATAAATAACATTTCAACTTATTGAAAAAATTTACTCTCAAAACCTTTTTAATGATATGACTTTTTTTTAAAATACTATAGACAATTTATTAAGAATATGTAAATGCAATAATTATCTTTTATAAAAGATATAATAGCGAAAAAGTCTTTGCCAATATTTTCAAAATACTAATTTTTCATGAAATTTTATCAACTAGATCATAATGAAGCTTCAAATAACCGTGCTTGATATTAAGTTTATTGAAGGAAGACCCAATAGCAGCTATATTAAATCGAGAAAAGCAACTTATCCCATGCCATATTAAATACATATGTAAGGAATTTACTTTCTACTAGATTTAAGTCAACTATAAGACTGGTCTGGAGTAGGCATAGTTGAAACAGGCAGGAAGCATTGGGAAGCGCTAGGAAAAATACTAGCATTTTCCAAACGGAAATTTACGCAATATATAAGTGCGTACTAATTAATATTGAATGGAATTACTAGGGAAAAAATATGGTAATACTGACAGATAGTGAATCGGCGATCAAGGCACTAAATTCTTATCATATAACTTCAAAACTGGTGCAAAAATGCCTTGATAAGCTAAATCTGCTTAGCGAATCAAATTAGGAGTCGATTCTTTAGGTACCGGGACATATGCGGAAACGAATACGCGGACAAACTAGCCAGAAAAGGAGCAGCCACACCGATGGCGTGGCCAGAACCTTTGTGTGGATAAGAACATAGCATCCTCCTTTTTCTTATAAAAATAAATGAGAACCAGAACAAAAAGGATTACTGGGATAATATACCAGGATTACCACAATCCAAATCACTTATTACTCACAAAAAAATTCCTGTTGCAAGTTAATTCAACATACATACATCTGTATACTATTTTCGGATTCAGTCAATTAATTTTGTACATTTATCGCATTAATTTATCTGGATTCTTAAAAAGCCATTATCAAATGAGCATACCGTGCAGTTTCAAAATCTTCAAAGTCTTCACGTAATCGAATTTAAACATTTGGATTAAACACTACAAGTGTTCGAATATATAAAAGTTCCTCGAAAACGTATAATTAATTCGAATTATTCGAGTAGCTCAATGCGCTTCTGAACAAGGGCATTCAAATATAAAAAAGCACAAAGTTTTAAAGTGTTCGATTAATATTTGAAAAACTGTCATGCATACATACTTGTATAAATATTATTATTTTTTTTTTATTTATAAATAATAAATGATGTATATAGGATACGCTGTATACACTTCTGGTGTATATATAAGCTGTAGAAAACTATAGAAATACTCGTTGTAAGAATAATCAACAGTAGCCTCATGAAAAAGTTGTATCATAAAATTTAATCGGAAAATAGAGAGACCGAACTAATCCGGTTTCTTCACTGGGAAGACTTTTGCAAGATTTTTACACATACTATAGCTTTTTTAATGAAACAAACACATTTTTAAATTTACAAAATTCGAATATAATATATTCT
This sequence comes from Teleopsis dalmanni, assembly GCF_002237135.1. Lineage (NCBI taxonomy): Eukaryota > Metazoa > Arthropoda > Insecta > Diptera > Diopsidae > Teleopsis > Teleopsis dalmanni. Next base: position 76,457,555 of record NC_051846.1, on the reverse strand, counting down.
TGCATTCGAACATATTCCTTAAGCCTAGCCAGTATAGCCGCCCAGTAAAATAATAGCAATTTTATATACAATTAGAGTAAAATAATACTTAATAAAGACGCCTGAAGTAAAATTGGTACAGAAACAATTATGCATAAATAACTTGCCATATGAAAGAGTAGAGGAACTGGAGATATATAAATTTTATTTTTAATTATTTACAATTGTTTAAATTTATTATGGACTTTTAAATAAATAATATAGTCTGCTACTATTATTACTTGATATCCAAGCACGGTCTAATTATATTAGATTGCCCACATTACGGACCAATAACAAATGTAGCAATGACAAAATGGATTTAAGAAAGCAATCGAAAGTTAGCCACCCAGGCAGACTGTTGCTCATATTTTTGAAGAGTGTCAAATACTTTCTCACGAAGTCTCTATGAACGAGCTGTATACTTTTCATAACAGGATCCTGTACATTTTTGTATAGCTCATTATTTTGTTGCATATTTTATTTTTATAAAACTAGATTAATATTTAACTACTTACATTTTAATAAACTAGTAATGCTTAGGGCGTACTATCTTCTAATGGAGACTTTACCGACCAGTTCACTTTACCTACTCTTAGATGTGATATTATACTTTTATAACAACATTTATAGAGAGAATTTCTATCATAATTGCGTATACTGTCGAATATAAACCCAGTGTGAATATTTTGGTACTGCATTTTATCAGATCATTTTTAAGTATTTAATTACATTTTTATTAGATTTTAAAGTTAGAGTTACAGGTCAAATTAGAGGTACTAGAATATTTCTTGTTTCGTGTATTAATTTAACTAATTTAGAAATTTTGTACACGTTATTATATAATTAAAGAAATACCATTAATTTATTACATATTAAATATAATTCGATAAATATTCTAACATAAAAGCTAATTCTTAACGGATTTGGACAATAAAATTTAATATTTACAGTTATTTAAAACGGCACAAGATGGACATTTTTATTACATTACAAAAAAAAAAAATAATAAAATTATATTAACTCACTTGTTTGGAAAGGTTTACTGCAACTATTTATTAAATGTATTTATTTATCTTAATTATTTATAACTCAGCCAATGATGTGCAAATCAACGCATCAACATATTTCAGACGATTTTTTATTTCTAAATTATTTCATTTCAGTGTAAAATAAAAACTTTTTATTATAATTAAATTACAGCCGCAGTTTAAATTGATTCACCCTCCACTATTTATTTAAAATGGAGTTCAAGTGCGCCAATTTCTTCTTCTTTCTGATATTTGTGCGCCTTTTTAACAGTTGTTGTTGTTGTCAACATCAAATTATAGGACATTTGAAATGGATTCCGAGTGTCCCGTTAATTTTTTATTTGCTTTATACTTTCGACTTTCTTCTTCTAAACATTTTCTATTAATTTTCTATTATTATTTATAATGGTATATATATATATAAGGTTTTACGAGTAAATTTATTTATTTTATAATGTGAAGGATATTTCGTTGTTAGTCATTAATATGTTTTTTTTTATTTAATTATGAACTTGTTTTTCATTTTCTTTTGTCCCAAAAATTGTTCTACTTTTATTGCCTTTCTTTGCAAAATCACACGTTTTTGTTGTTGTATTTTGTTGTGACCCGAAATTTTAGCGCAGCATTCAGAAACCTTGAAATTTTGTATTTTACTGCATTACTCGTTTTTTATATTAATTATTATAACTTCTACTTTATTTTAAACAAAACGAACAAAAATATATTAAACACGCAAATAAATTAATATTGTTGATTGCAAAACTTTTTTTCTTGGTTTCGATTTTTTCAGCAACACTTCACGAATTGCAAACGCCCTATTGATACATTTATGTATATAATTATAATTGTTATAACCACTTAATTTGATTTTGTAAACTAGTAAATTAATTTAATTATTTATGAGTAATAATGTTATAATAATCCCTCTTCCAAATCTTTTTTTCTAGATATTGTATTCTCATCTTGTAGAAAGTTGTTCTTCAGTTGTGTGTGTAAATATATAGTGCTACCAAATCTAAAACGCAAGATGCTGATGTTGGCTGCACTGAATATTTAGAAATATATTTTATAATACTTCAGTACTAAAATACTAAAATGTATTTTTTTAAAAATAAAAAAATTACTTTGTAAAAAAATTTAGAAATTCGTGTATTTTTTTTTTTAACGAAATATTTGCTCATCGATATAGGGAATAATAATTGAATAAAATGTTTAAACAATTATAAAATATGATATCAAAATCGTTTGATTTAAGTTTTTATTTGTTATGAGGTGCATTCGGCAGTTCCAAAATGTGGCAAAAACCACCAAGTTACTTGCTATATTAATCTGTCTAATGTCATATATTCGCAAATAGCAAATCTTACATACGTGCACATAATGCAACCAAACTACATTTTGTGAATAAATAAATAATTAATATAAAATTCAAAATTAAAACAAAAAATGAACGAAAAGCAATGTTCAGAATGCAGAAAATTTTGAAATTTTCTCTTACAACAAAATTAATAATAGTTTAGAATACTTATGCCTCAAAAAGTAAAAACTTGTTAACAACTAATACTACATTCACATTATTTCATTTAGGCACTTGCAAATTTCTATTTATGAGTGAACGTTCACATCATAATAAGCACACTTATGCAGCTAATAGAACTTTTATAAAGTTTACTTAATAATATACCACACTAAAAAAATTGTATATATAATTCATATATTAAATCATTTAAATGCATTTTACATACATATATATCAATTACATACTCATTTAATAAAAACAAGGATTTCATGAAATACCTACTTTCTAAGTACCTTTGTTTACAGCTCAGTTGTTGTTTGTTTACATATGATATATGAAAGATATGAGATATTTCAAATTTTGGTAATTTCCTTAGTGGGAAATTTATTTTTAAGGGTTGCATTCGATATTTTTCGGCTTAAATGAGCTGATTTATTGATAATGCGCTTATATATTAGTGGCTATAACGAGCAAAACCGCTTAAATGACACAGTGTTAAAAATTTAAAATGCTTTTTAAATATAGAATAAATATAATCGCTTTTTACTTTGTTATGATTTTTTTCTAGAGTCATTAAAATGTTTAGCCAGTTCACAACTAGGTGCTTAGATAAAGAAAGAAGTGTTGTTGTTTTGCGCTCATTTTAACAACTTTAAGAGACCAATTTGCTGTTTTTTGCCACACTATAAAGCTGCCGAAAGCACCTATTGTTTTACTTAATTTACATATATAGATATTTAGTGGAATTAGCAAAAGACAAAACTAACAACACTCAAAACGATAATATATGAAGAAAAATTGATATAAAATAAATATTTCACAATAACAGCATCAGAAACGACAAATGTAACGTTTTATATTGTCTGTAACGTTTTATATAGCATCTGTATAATATACTCATAAAAATAAAAAAGTTTTACAACATAATATTTAAAAATGTCAGTTAAAAGCAATATCAATATTACGACTTGTTATAATACTATCACAGTTAAATTGACAAATATATAGCAGTAAGTTGCAATTTCAGACGAAATTCATATAACAATGTCCTATTAAGGTTCCGGAACTGTCAGTGTAAGCAAGTTACTGTTATTAATGTTTTATTAATAATATATTAATTAATATGATAATATTGCAGAATGTTAACAGTGGAATAATATTTTATAGTAATTTGTGATTTAAAATTTTTGTTTCGGTGTATACATTATATTAAGTGATTGTATTTCATATTTATTATTATTAAAAGTCGCAAACTTTAAATAATTTTAATTTCAGTTAAAATTAACAAATTTTTAATAAGTTGAATATATAATGTTTTTTAAACGTGCTGGGCTCCGCAGTGAAATGATCAAACTATATGGATATTTGTTTATGTAATACTACATCTTTACCGAAATACAGAGATATCAGGTTTGATTATGTTTCAGGCATCAGCTGATTCTGTATATTTAAATTTGAAAATAAAAACAAATGGATATATATTGTAAATAGAATTGATATATTTAATAAGTGATTATATTATCAAATATTTTAATTTTACGTATTTAGTGAGAAAAATTGAAAATAGATTCTAAGATATTTGTGATTTTATCGCTTTATTGACTACCGAGTTCTAAACTGTAACTGGGTTTCATAATTTTAAATGTAAATATTGCACAGTATTAAGTTTATTTATATTTCATGATAATATATTAATTTCTTGATAGAGCAAAAACCCGATAAATGCATCAAATAAGTTTTAATGATAATATAAGTATGGTAGCTTGATTTATATTTTTGACGCCTGTAAAAAGTGGAAAGCGGCGCAAACATTTATTTGTCATCTGATGCTATCAGGGAAAAATCTTTAATACCGATGTATGTATGTTTACAAGACAAAATGAAAATAAGTAAAAATGTGAATTGCTACAGAAAAATAAATATTACTGAGTGCTGGAATATATAAACGAAAATGAGCAGAATTAACATTGTTTTGTAACATTTTAGGCGTTATACACGCAAATTAGGTTTTGTGTGTGCTCCTTTGTTCTTAGTGGTTTTTGTATCATTTGCGTAGGACAATTTATAATAGAAAAAAATTATACACTTTGCATAATAGTTGTATTAAATTAATAATATTAAATACAATGTTTACTCATGGTGAATCGCAAAAATCCACGTTTTTGGAGCAAAACAAAGCTGCTAGAGAGGAACGCTTGCTGGAAAAAAGACGAGAGTGGGCGGCTGTTCGTATACAGGCAAGTTTAAAAGGCTTCGTAGCACGTAGGCGTTACTATAGAAGGATAATGTAGGTTTAACAAAATTGTATGTTAATTTACATTTTTAAACTTTTCATATATTTCAGCAATGATTTTGATTCAGTGGTCGTATGCAATGTAGACGATAAGAATTTTGAGTTTTTCTCAGCAACTAATGTTTATGTTCTGGTAAAACGATTTTTAACAAATTTTTATAAACTAACAGAAGATGGTGAAAAACTGCGTGATCGCTATGAGCAGCTATGTAGATATTTAGTAAAATCAATGGAAGCTGACACTCCAAAAAATTCATATGCTACGCTTTGTCTACAAAAGGACAAGAGGTAACAAGGCAAAAATATTCCTTTTGTATTTTGTTGTAATTTGATGTTAATCTCTGCAGCTTACCATGGATTGCACATATAAAAATTTTTCTAAATATTGCACTACATTATTTGGAAGATATAAAACCAGGTATAGACATTGGACATGCAATTATTAAGAATTTATATGTAGAAACACTTAACCTTTTTAATATTATAGAAAATCATACAGATAGCATATCCTTAGCTCTATATTTACATACTTTGGTTGTTTTCACGTCTCCGAAATCTTGGGGCATTTTACGCCACAAACAATTTGAAAAACTTCAACAGGCAATGCAAAAAATTTGCTGCAATATTCAAGGATATTTGGTACAAAATGGTTTCTTTAGAATTATGCGAGTAAGTATTTTGTAACATATCATAATATATTTAAAGGTTATTTTTAATCAATTTTAAAATATAATACATTACAATATAATACATTTGTTTATAATTAAATTACATTTGTAGACGGTAATTTCAGTCTTTCAAAATGTTGAAAAATATGTAATTGAATAAATGAATTGTTTTTTAATATTAATATTTAAATTTTAGATAGAATAAATAATAAATAAAATAAACTTAAATTTTAAATCAAATATAAATTTAAATACTAAGCAGTGCGTCATTTAGTATCATATATTATTGTATTAATCATATATTAAAATAAAGTATTAAATTTTTTATTTAGTCAGTGTTAATAAAAGGCACAGCGCGTGAAGATCTAACATTGAAGCCAGTATCACTTCAAGCTATAATCACTTTGTGTACACGTCCACTCATAGATGGAGACTTCAGTCGCAATTTATTCGCACAATTTCTTACAGAAATATTGTCTGTGCCAGCTTTAATCTATCACTTAAATGCCAACGCACCTCAATGCATTGAACAAATGTCCTCCATGTGGATTTTAAAGCGTGCATTGACATCGCTATCAGATGACTTGAATTGGTTCAAAGATTTTGGTGACAATATGCCAGTAAGAATACTTTTAAAATGATTAAATTTAAATTTAATTAACATTGATTTTTAAAGGGTACAAAAGCTTTAGCATTCCTTGGGAATATTGTCAACTTATTTAATATTGAGAATTCCATGGAAGCAAAACTGTTAGCATTCCCATTATTAACAGTAAGAAATATATTATTAGTTGTTAATTAATGTTAATGAATTTCGATATTACTTAATACTTAGAATACGGCTACCACTTTATTGGAAAACATACCGAATACAGTGACCACTAAGGGAGTATTTACACAGTGGCATGAATTACTTGGCTGGCATACACCATCATTGGACTCAGCACAAAATCAAAATGTTCATTTAATAAAAAAACAATTTTCCATGTTGTGGGGCCATAAGTGTATTAAAATATTACTTGGAGATTTACTAAAAGAAGTCAATACAAATTTTGAACGTATAGAATTTTTACCGCCTAGTCAAGCATCCACCAGCAATTTAATACGTCGTGCACTGGAACGCAACTCATCTCGTGGAAATGCAAGCAAAAATAATAAACAATGGCGCAAAATTGATAGTAACGAAGTCATACATGTATCACGCATATGTGCTACTTTTTATGCTGCCTTAAATACATTATCTCAAATGAAACTAGATATATTAACTGGTAATTACATGATGATAAAATGATCAAAATAGAATATATTAAATAAATAAATTATTTTTAGGCATATGTTACAATGATAACATTATATACGATTTATGGCTATTATTAACTTCATTGGGTCCCAATTGTGGTATGAAAGACTTTTTGGAAATGTTTAAATGCGAAGGTGCAATACAGAAACCACAAACTGCAATGCTAATGTTGTTCTGTGACAGTATGACACATTATGTAACGTAAGTGTTTGGCTAACTTTAATGCATTTTTCGTTTAAAGTTTAATTAATTTTAATGTTAGCTCACAACGAAATAAATAAATAAAAGAATACAGTAAACTTTATAATTGCAACTGCTAACTAAAATATGTGTGAAACAAATATATATTTTTATCTGATGACGCTAAGGATTATATTCATTCGAAAATAAAAAAAATTTGCTTGATTTTAAATTGTATTAAAATAAGTATCAGGCAATTTGAATTTGTTTGGGTTAGTGTCTTGTATATCTATTCCTTTAATTAAATATTTTTAGGCTAAAGTTTTCAATTAATCTATTATATTTAAAAATCATCAATATGATTTCAAAAAGTTAGAAAAAAAACTATATAAAATATAAGCATAAATTGATTTAAATATGACATCGTTTAATTCCTGACCGAGAACATTTCGTGGGTTATTTTTTAGTTTCTTCAAATGCACGTTAACTTTAATATGTTATATATTACAATTGATATTAAATAAGTTATTATTTTATTAAATTTATTAAATAATAAGCTGTTATAAAAAAATATACTTAATTTTTGAAGTATAATAATATTAAAACTAAAGAAATATAAATAAATTATATAATAAATATAGTTTTATTTGGTACTTAAACAAAACTTGTAATTAATAAATATATATTTTTATATATATTTTTGTTCTTATTTTCATTATTTGTTTAATGATACTCAATATATAACTTGTAATATGGTATAAACACAATAAAAATATATATAAAAATATTTTAATTTTTCTTTTTTATAGTATTTTGGACGAATATGAAATGTACACCGAACAAAAACCATTTTTACTCAACGACTATGTTATGTTAACATATTTTTTAAATAATCTATTGTATCGCTTAATTAATGACAACGTATTGGGTAAGAATTCTGAATATATCAAATTTGTTTTTTATTTTTTGTATTTTGTATTTTAATAAACTAAATATTTTTAGGAACAAAAAGTGTTACTCAATGTCCCATATTTATATCATTACATACATTGCTTCTATGTTTATATCGCCGAGATTCGAGACGATCTTTTACTCCAACTAATCATTGGTTAATACAGGAAGTAAAACCATCTACTTTCATAAATGATTTAGAGAAGGCGAAAAGACATGCCGTAATATTATTACAAAAAATGCCACATATAATACCACATGAAGATCGTGTTAAATTGTTTCGAAAATTTGTGCAAAATGAAAAAGCCGTTATGGGTTTAACAGAAAGTGCTTGTGCTTCACCACGATCAGCATTAATAGTTATACATAGAGAACGCATTGTTGAGGACGGATATAGACAATTGGCTTTATTAAGACCACATTCTTTAAAGGTAATAATTGATTTTAATTTTATTAACATTAGTATTCAAAATTAGAGCTAAGAGTGAGCTTTTTTTTTAACATGGTCACTCGCCGTTTTGCATATCTCTGCCATAGAGTAGCTTTCTAATTTAGCTGTTTATTTTTAATGCGCTTATATGTGAGACGTTATCATTAAGGTAACACTTGCTTGGGTGAATAAATAGTTTTATTTTCCTTTTTTTTTGTGGCAATATTCTTTTCAAATTCATGGTCTATAATTTTATAGTCATAACAGCCTTGTCTCCATTAAAAATATTGAAAATTAAGTATTGTACAGCAAACTTTAGCTACTTTATGTTAGTTTTATATATTAAACTTTGTTGCTTAAATTTTCCGTTGCTATTTTATTTTTATTAAGAAATGCCTACGAGTCGTCATACAATGAGCCTAATGCCTATGTAGTTTCTCCTAAGACGTTCTTCGTTAGAGCCTGCCATATTAATAGTAATAAATATATCTAATTTGAATTTTGTTAAATAAAATTACAATGCATTTGTATTTTTTAAGTATATTAATAAATACTCTTATAAAATATTGTATATGTATTTTTTATAATATAATTAATTAATATAGGTTCCTCATAATGAAACCCTTTTCTTTTTTACTTATTTTTACATATTATTAATACATATTTTGAATTATATAAATTTTTTTTTGTTTTCAGGGTGTGATACGTGTTCGTTTCATAAATCAACAAGGTCTACATGAGGCAGGTATCGATCAAGATGGAGTTTTTAAGGAATTTCTTGAGGAAACAATAAAAAAAGTGTTTGACCCATCATTAAATCTATTTAAAATTACCTCAGATGAACGCTTATATCCTTCACCAATATCCTATGTACAAGATAATCATTTGCAATTATTTGAATTTGTTGGTCGAATGTTAGGAAAAGCAGTTTACGAGGGTATTGTTGTGGATGTACCGTTTGCTTCATTCTTTTTGTCACAATTATTGGGACAAACGCATCAAGCATTATATTCATGCATGGATGAATTGCCATCATTAGATAACGAGCTGTATCGCAGTTTAACATTTATAAAACACTATAAGCAAGATGTTTCGGATTTAAATTTGACATTCTCAGTTGATCAGGATGTAATGGGAAAAATTGTAACACATGAATTACATCCAGGTGGTAAAGCTCGTGCAGTAACTGATCATAATAAGCTTGTCTATATACATTACATGGCTTATTTTCATATGAACACGCAAATTCGAGAACAGACACAAGCATTTAATCGTGGTTTTCGTAGTATAGTTAATCCAGAGTGGCTATCACTTTTCTCACCACCTGAATTGCAGAGACTTATTTCCGGTGACACAGCACCTTTAGATTTACGAGATTTACGAAAACATACACAATATTATGGAGGTAAGCATAATAGTTTAAGTTAGTAACCAACTTTTACAAACATTTACACATTTAATTTTTTTATTTATTAAACAAAAAACTATAATTTAAAATTATATATTAAAAACAATATTTTTATAAATCACTATTCCGTTTAAGTGGTATCGCTAATAAGATTTAGTTGAAAATTTTTAGAAAATTAATAGTTAACTTAACTCAACTACTTCGGATATTTCTATTTTATGCTGCTATGATATGATTTAAAAATCTTCAAGTTTCTGTGCAGTCTACGGTGGCCATAACACTCGTATATAGTTAGGTTATGCATACTTTATATATGAATGTAATAAGTATTTGTGCATATGCATATGTACAACAGCGCATTAGTTACTTACATTATTAAATTTTTTAAATCATATAATTTATTAAATAATAATAATTCAATATTAATTAATAAATGTAATTAATAAATAAATTAATTAATTTTTGTTTTTTAGGATTTCATGACTCTCATCGTGTTGTTGGATGGTTATGGGATATTTTAGCCAAAGATTTTTCTGAAGAGGAGCGTAAGCTTTTTTTAAAAGTAATTTATTTATGCAATTCAACATAAAATTTAACATATTAAATAAATTTTTGTTTCAGTTTGTTACTAGTTGTTCAAAACCACCGTTGCTTGGCTTTGCGCATCTTGAACCACCGTTTTCAATACGTTGTGTTGAAGTTGGAGATGATGAAGATATGGGTGATACGATTGGTAGTGTAATACGTGGGTTTTTTACTATACGTAAAAAAGATCCACTTAATCGGTTACCTACTTCATCGACATGTTTCAATCTGTTAAAGTTGCCAAATTATCAAAAAAAATCTACACTGCGTGATAAACTTAGATATGCTATTAGTAGTAATACTGGATTTGAGTTATCATAAGCAATGAGAAGCTTATCACACCTAGTGAGCTTTATATGTGTTATATTTTTAAAAATTAAAATTTTAATTTCACTTTTTATTATAACTCAAATTAAAAAATATTAAGATTAATTCTAAATATAACATATCGATAATAATTTCTGTATCTAACTTGTTTATATATACATACGTAAACTAATCATTTTTTTATAACTTAAGTTAGACAATCTCCTTTAATATTTAACAAGTAACAACAAACATTTTAATAAAAATATTGCAAACTTTAATATTTGATGTCAAACACTGACACTTGTGCAATTATTTTTATTTAGTATTATATCTGTTATTAATTTTTATTGTTAAAAATATTATATTTTTACTTTAATTTGACCAAATTTACTTTTAATAAATTGTAAAATTTGATATAGTTTTTAATAATATTAAATGTAAGAGCATTAAACTATATTTGATGTCAATATGTGTTTTGGATTGTTCATATAACTGTGATAAATATATTTTGAAAAAGAGAAACAAATAATATGGTTTTCTTTAAATATTTTGTCTTAAATGTAAACAAATATTATAAGTATATGTCTGTAAAAATATCAAAAAAAAAAAAAAAAAATGTATAATATATAAATAATTTTTATTGGGTGTATTTTGAATAAAATGTAATGATAAAAAATTTTCTTTTTTATATGTTTTTATAAAAAAATTGTGTCGATATACTATTTTACCTTACTTATTTCTTTTCATTATTAAAATAATTTGCGATTACAATTTAATAGAATTATTTTTGGTATATGATTTACTTAATCATTTTCGCTAACAACAAAGGGAATTATATAAATTAATGTTTTCAAATTGTTTGCGAATATAAATAACTATTTTTTTGTCACTTTACTTAACAGATAGATTCACATCAAATAATTAAATGATTGCAGTTCTATATTTTTATTCGTAGGTTGATATAAACAAGAAATTTGCGCATTATATTCAATTATTCACTTATTATTTATTTATGCAGAGGGTCATAAGTACTTGAACAGTATTTTCAATATGAATTGAACACATAAGGGGGTATTACTTACTTACAGCAGTACTTACAGTGAACAACGTAAGTAATCAAACACTGCTTTATATGTGTATTGCAAATATAACAGTATTCCAATACAGATAAGAGCAGTTTCTCTTATTAATGACTTCAAAAGCTGTAAATAAAAACTGTAACTTCAGAAGTCAGAACAACACTTAAAGCTCTACAGCGATTTTATATATGATTTGTTATTATTGAGACTTTCTTTTCACTCTTCTTCGATTAGTTCTATTGATTGCTGCATCAAATGCACCAGCAAGTGTTAACGGAGTAGTAATTTTAATTTAAGTTATTATTTACTGTAATTTCACTTTTTTTGGAAATATTTTATTTTTAAAGTTACTATAAATTATATTTGATCGAGTTCGAAATAGTATTGTGATATAAGTGAAAAGCAATTTTAAATCGATTTGTGGAATATAGCGTTATAATATAAATAAACGCAAAAATAAATATATATTGATATTATATTGATGTTAAATATAATAAAACTGTGAAATACTGTAATAAGAAATTTAAAAACTAAAAGTAAGTGAAGTGGAAAATATATTTAAAGTATTTGATTGATTTAAAATGAATTATTTGGGAAAAAATTTTTTTCTCTTTTTTTAGCAGAGCTAACCGTTACGACTTTTTTACATGCATTGAGATGCGTTTTTTGTGGTTCCGTATTTTTTGCAATGTTGCCATTTTATTCTAATTAAAATTTAAAACAGTATTTTATCGTAAGTGTGATTGAATGGTTCTTAAAAATGCCTACAAGTTAAAAATAAAAGCAAAAAGTAATTTTTATAAATGATTTAGAATTTCATAATATAACAAAAAAAAAAAAATTATTAAAAATAAAGGATTTGAACGGATAATAATAATAAGTAATTTGTTGAAGAAAATAGAAAATTAGTTTTGTCAACTGGTGGTGCGTTTGTGTAGCTTATTAGAAAATTTCTCTACACAAATGCCATTTTTCGTTCTCTACAAAAATATCTTTTATACTGTTTTCACAACTTTTTATATTCACCTCAGTGAAGTTATCGATAATAAGCACAGTCGACGAATTTAAACAGTTAACATTGTTATTGCTTTTGTCATTTTAATTTTCCTGTTTTATTGTGGCAGTTTTGGTGTGTTAAGAAATTTTGATATTTTAAACATATTTAATTTCTTATAAATATTTTATTAAAGGATTATGTGCTTAAAATTAATAAATGTCAACTGGTTTTAGTTTTTAATTTGTTTCAAACAGTTTTAATCTATACAAAAATCTTGGTTTCGCAGTTTATTTTAAATAATGTATAGATTATTAAGATAATAACTATATAAAATAAAAATAAACTTAAAAAACCAACTAAAAAGTTTTAAAACACTTTATTAATAAGTATTTATTGCTTTAATAATAAATTGATTTATAGATAAAATTATCAAGCAGGCATCTATCATTTTAATACCTTCTATATAAGCGACTTAGTAACAGTTTTCTATATATGAAATATACATAAATAGAAACAATTAAAACGTTCATAAAAAACTATATGTATGTCTAAGTTCATAAATAAATAATCAATATATTATGAATTATTTATATATATTATATTATATAAAGTTTTAAAAACTATTGTTGAATAATTTATTGTTTTTTTTTTTAGAATCCAGAGATATATTTTAGTGTTACGAAAGGTAAGCTTCTATTTAATTATTTTAAATTATTTAAATTACTTTAATGATATATATTATTAAATTATTATCCATTAAATTTATTTAAAATTGTTGTAAATATAAACATTAAATTTCGTTTAATTATTTAAAATTAGAGTTATTTAGATATGGTCTGTAACTTAGAAAAGTAGAAAAATTGTATGTGTTCTTGTTTTTGTATCAGGTATGAGGTATCAGGTATGATGATTTTTACGGTTTTCCGTAAAACACTCGCTGATTGTAATATCTTATAATTGTAAAGTTTTGCAGAAAATTTAAATTGAATTTCAATTTAAAATTTTTTTAACAGAATATTAATTGAAGAAATTTGAATAAAAATAACTAATTAAAACGAAAAACAAATTTTTCTTTAATTTTAATTAATTTTTGCAATTTCCTTGCAAGTAAAACGTCCAAAAATTAGAATTAGATTTTTCCATACATTAAACGCTCTGAAATTGAAATTGAAGAACAAAAATTATAAACATTTTATAATAAATTAGTTTTAAACAAAGAGCTAATTCATACTTTTCTTGTTATAATTATTTATTCATTCTTTCCGATCTAATCAATTCAACAATAACATAAAAATATTGAAATTCATAAAAGCTAATGTTTTTACCGCTAAGGGTCAAGTTATACAGACAAGCCAAACTTCTATCAAAGTTGGCATCAGATTGGGTTAAATATTGGGTATTACTCTGGTTAGAGCAAGTTCTCACTTATAATAATTTGATGTAAGTAAATATTTACATAGAGTAAATATTTAAATTGGTCCTCATTTAATGGGTAAGGGATATTTGGGATTTGCAGCGGTTGACAACTAAAGTTGAAATGTTGTAAATATTAATGATTTCTAGTTGCTTTTATTTCTATTTATTAAGAGTTTTAATCTTAAGATATCCAAATATTCGTCATTAGCCGGTGGCTGATAAAAATTATTTTAAGACGTTTAGTCAGAAAAGAAACTCTTCTTCAGGTCCGTGTAAAGAAAAAGCATTCAGCATTTGTTATATTGTTTAAGCTCTTGAAAGTTACAATTTCAGACAGTTTCGCCCTAAGATAGTTATAACTAAATTGAAGACCACTTTTATAAAAAAGGATCTTTATAAGCAAACTTTACTTTAGAAGTCTTTTAATTTCAAAGACGTTTTTGCATTTCCACCAGATTTGTAGGATTTATGATTCCCTTTCATTGTTTCCTTTAAATTAGATATGTTATTTTTACTAATTGTTATAAATCGAAATGACCAGCATTGATCTATAATTTGAAACATTTAGTGAATGTAGTAAAAATTAATTATTGGCAGAATGAATTTTTCAAAACTATAAAGTAAAATATACTTGATGTCATTTTAATTGCAGTGGGTGGCTACGCTATCTCGACATATATTATTATAGTTCGGTTATTTTGAATTTTGAAAGCTTGGAACTTCCACAGTTATACTTAAATTACTCACCTTTGTGATATACAATTTTTTTCCAATTAAGAAATATTTCAGAACTTCGTTTTTGGCTAAATAAAATGGATTGCATAAAAATACATAAATGGCACAGTTTAACGTAAGTATAATTTAATATTAATGTGTATATAAAATGTATTTTTAGATAATAAATAATTTTGAATTGCAGTGAAAAAGAAAAAATAAATGCTTTATGTGAAGGCATTCCTACGGACTGCACCCTTTCTGCAGGTTGTCCGAACTCATTAGAGTTTTTACGCTGTCATCAAGTTATATTGTCAAATTGTTCTGATGTCTTTAAATGTATATTTGATAATGAAGGCTTAACCGATGTTGAAGTTCATTTGAACTATGTGGATGCAAACACTGTTCAGCCGTTCGTTGATTTCATTTATTTCGAAAACAAAGAAGAATTACGTAGGTACCCTCTTCATGTTCTTAAAGAATTGGTTCACCTTGGAGAGCGTTTTAAGATCAATGATCTAGCTAGTATATGCTTAACTGTGATGGACGAAATTGAAAGCGAAGTATCTTTGAGAGATATCGCTAATTTCTATGAATTCGCAACCAAAGTACGTAATAAAAATCTGATTGATATGTATCATCGTAAAAAGAATGTAAGTGCACTATTTCAAAAAACAAACTCCTAAATTTATATTTTATTTGATTTTTAGGAATGGTTTAGATACGTCAAAAGGGAAAAAAATGATATATATTGTTCTTTGATATACGATATGAATCCAGCTTGTTTTATTGATTTTATAAAAATGTTTGCTATTAACAATGTAAGACATTCTTTTGAAATGATACAATCTTATATAAAAAAGAATTTCAACGGGAAAAATCAAAAATTGTGGTTTGATACAAAATGTGAAATAGAGATTTTTAAAATCAGCGAAAGTAATTCTAAATTTACTGAAGATATTTCTAAAACAACCGAAGATAATTCCAAAATTACCGAAGATATCTCTAAATTTACCGAAGATACTTCTAAAATTTCCGAAGATATTTCTAAATATTCCGAAGATAACTCTAAAGTTATCGAAGGTTCTCCTAAAATTGCCAAATATATTTATAAAAAACCAGAAGAAAAATCCAAGAAACTAAACAGTGATCCTAAAAATCTCAAAGATAATTCTAAAGAATCTAAGAATGATGTGAAAATTCCAAAAGATGATTTAAAAAGTACTGTCGATACTCCTGAAGAATTGGAGAAGGATTTAAAATATTCTGAGATTGATATAAAAATTTTAGAAAGAGATTTAAAAATTTCTGAAAATGATTCTAAAAAAATTGCAAGTATCTCTGAAGGATCCAAAGATGATATAAAGAATTCAGAATATGGATCTATAAATAGCAAAGGTGGTAATACTGAAGCGTATCAAGATATAAATTCTGAATGTACTTCTATAGATGCAAATATTTCTTACAAAAATCAATTTATTATAAATATGTTATTAAGTTTGATTGATTTCAAACGTATGACTTTGACTGATTTTCTAAACGGCCCCATTGACTCTAATCTGTTAGATGCTACTACAAAACTAGAGATTTTGGCAGAAATTATTCCAAAGGATTGAACGTATCTACATTTTTTAATATAATAAAAAATTTTTTTTAATGAATACTCAATATCTAAAAACATTTACAATAAAAGGGTTTTTGTATTTTTTGATTATATTTGAATTATTTATATATAAATTCTAAATTTCTACAACTATAGCTTTAGTTTATTTTTAAAATTGTATTTTGCTTTATACTTCACATCACAACCAATAAAAGAAATATGGAAAGAATCGTATTAGAAATCATAATTTATTCCGTATAATCATAAGACGAAAGTAAGTAAATGTGCTTTTCAGGTTTCGCACCAATTTAATCAGAAGTTTTTTGTGAATGTAGTTATAAAAATTATAATGAAATTGTTCGACTATCATGAAACGTTTAGATAAATGTAGATAAGAAAATTAATAGTATATATATAAATTAGCTGGTTCGATGCAGCAAAGGGTCGGATGAGTTATCCTTTTTATTAAAAAACATGAAAGGAAATAAGTAGAACATTTGTTGAGCTATGCTACGTTTATATTCTATCTTACTGATGATAACTCTATTACAATAGGTGTCGACGTATACAATGCTGAGGCAGAGATCTGTTGAACGATCATGATGCAATTGTGTTATCCATCTGTATGGAATATAAAGAGATGTTGCTTAGACACAAGTTGACAATGAAATGTTGACATATATGGATATTATATATTAAAGCAGCACAGGCTACAATAGAATGACCTGTTGCTTTGTATGTGTACAGTAGAATTTCTTTATCCATGCCCCAAGAGGATATCGTAAGTGCTTTTAGCACAGTACTACGGTTTTCAACTGAAAGCATAGCGCTGAGCTAAGACACCCAAGTTCAAGGGTTGTGAGGAATCTGGATTAACAGTTAAAAATGAGCAGAATTATAGAGTTCTTTAGTCCAGGCAGTATGATGTATAATGGTGGACCTACAAGATTTATGCTCCGCTACCAGTCTTTTATACGTTTTGGATGATATGAAAGTTAAGTAAGATATGTAGAATGTGAGTCAAGACTATGATACAAAGAATCGGAAGTGCTTAAAATATGTATTAAAACGTGGTCTGAAAGCCTTGGCTTGGCTGATCACATTGAAGACATTATCTGAAAATAATAGTGTGATATTGTCGAAGTATCAGTTCAAAAAAAAATGCATTTTTGTTTGTATATCTCAGGCTATTATACACAAAGTCGATAATATTATTGTGCACAATGAATAGGGTAAGGAATAGTGATTTGTACTGCTTTAATAAAGGGTAATATTTTGAGAACGACAATTACTTAAGTGGTGCTCACGTTTTGTAACGATGATTGTCGTTCACCATTTTTCGGATGTCGCTCTTCAAGGTAGCTATGTAAGATCTGTAAAGTTGGTTGTGCTCTTTGATAAATGGCAGTGTGTCACTAGAAACATTTGACTATGATCCTACCTTTAGAAATTGCTATAGCAGCTGATTAAATAGTAACGATGACTGGCAATATAGAGAAGATATATATATATAGGAGATATCTTGCAACAAGGTCCGTCTCGCAGTTCAAATAGTTTTATGAGCTTCAGGGTGTGCCTCGAACTTAGCGGGATATTAACACTTTAAATCGATGTGACGTGTAGCTACGAATTTACTAAAATTGACATCAGAGTAGCTGAAATATTGGCTGGTACTCTGGCTAGCAAGTTCTCACTTATAATCATTTAGGTGTAAGGTTAATCATTTTGAATTGCAATAAAATACTCTCCTGGTAAATCGGTAGGCTTCAAACCCACAGAGAGTAGTAAACATTCAAATAAGTCCTTATTTAATAGGTAAGTGATATTTGGAATTTGCAGTGGTTGGCAACTAAAGTTGGAATGCAGTAAATATCGATGATTTTTAGTTACTTTTATTTCTATCGATCTAGACTTTAATCTTAAAACATCAACATAGACGGTGGGTGATAAAAGCTCACTACGTGAGGTTGAGTCCTGCTGCAGAGAAGAAAATTTTCTTCAGATCCGTGTAAGGGATGTATTGCAATGTTTAATACGAATTTTGTTAGACAATACCAGAGTGCAATGCATACTTTTAGGCATATTTTTCGATTGTATGATATTTTTTCAATTTGACTAAAATTCTTCAAAACGCTAAATTTTTTAATTTGAAATCAAATTTTATTGATTCAAGATAAAAGTATTAAAAAAAAATTTCACATGATTTTAAAATGTTTTATAATACATGTAGTCTAGTTTTATTTACTTTTATTGATTCGCGCTTATGTATTTATATATCCCAGATTTTACGGCACACGTAGTATACAGATTATATTCAATCAGGAAACTGAAACTCCTTAGGTTAATCAGTAAGTGAAGTAGCCTTGTGTTGATTCCTTGCGCAAATATTTTAAATAATATCGACAGTTGCAATATTCAAACCTGGGGAGTACATTTATTTATAGTATAAGTCATATGAAAATAATTGGAAAATATAAAAAATTGGATAATATTGTTCCATATATATATGTGTCGTACTATAAGACTAACTGCTATTTAAAACTCTCTAAATTAATAAGTTTAATAAACTCAAGTAGAACTGTCACAAATTTCATGATTTGAAATATAAGTTAAGCCCATGTAATATTATGTTTCTAAATATCATATTATACTTTATATAAATTTGTTTTAAATTTTCATTTTAAACCGCAAACAGATCATTTTTGCTTTCCGATAATTATAATCTAACCATATTTCTCGACTTACATAGAATATAAACTGTCGAACTACAATGAGTTTTTAGAAGCACAAGATTTGTATCTAATTTTTCCTACCTAAACGGATTTGTTTATTGATAACAAATAAGGAGAAAGTAATATTAACTTAGATATGTGAGGAATAAATAGAGAAAGGCTACTAATGCTTTGCCAACCAATGGCAAAGTGTAATTTGATAAAGGCCAAAAAATTGTATAATTATTCATAATAATAGAACTTACTTAACTTCTTCATTGTTATATAAAATAATAGTAAAAAAAAATGTTTTGCGAAAATAAAATTATCAACAGTTGGAATCAATTGGAGGATGTAATTTTAAACTAACAAATATATTTTTTAAATCAAATGAACAATATTTTATTAAAAACTAAACCTGATACAGCTGTTCACGTCAACAAAAAATATTTTCAAGTAATCAGTAATAGAAGGGTTTTTTTTGGAAGTACTTAAAGAAATCTAATTAATGCATTATATTGTTGATAGGAAGATATTTGCTAATATTTAAATTTGGTAACAGATTTCATGTGATTAAAAATTGATTTAAATTGTTAAATTCAAATTAATTTTGTAAAAAATATTCGTACGATTTTAATTTCTCAGGAACGTCTAACTAGTAATTGACTTCAGTAAAGAGTGCTATTTTGTGCAACTTCTTCCATTATGCTTTAGATAAATATAGCTTAGTCTCCGAAAAACTTGGCATTAAAGTTGAAGACTTAAAAAAACGTATTAAACCTAAACCCTTTTGCACCAATACTTTTTTTTAGACTTTGCAAGATATCAGGAAGAGGTTGAATTTTAAAATAAAATTAAGTGAGATTTAAATTAAATTAAATTAAATTAAAATTATATTTATAAAATATTGTTCTCCCCCGTGCGAATCGTATAGTAACATTAGCAAGACTTTCTCAGTATTACGTTCCTAGATTATGTTCTATACATAAGAAAGAATATATAAATCATGCAACAAATAATGCAGAATAGTATAAACAGAATATATAGAATACTATTGAAATTTAACAATTGAAAAAAAAATATGATTAATTAATTCAATTATTCAACAGCTGGTTTATGATTTTGTTGTAATATAAACACAGCAAGTGAATTTGTTAATAAAACTTTCACAGCAAATTAAGAAAACTCCAGAAAATTGTGCAAACATAAAAATCAAGTACGGCTTTGGGTCAGTTGGTTAAGGAGCGCTGACTCTGAGCTTCAAATTTGGCAGAGCACGAACTCGATTCCTGGTACTTGCAATCTTAAAAAATTATTAACGAATAATTAAACACAAGAATTATTTCCAAGACCATTGATGATGGGTATGATTAGCCAAAAACACAATTGATTGAAATAATATATAAAAGAATTTTTGTTGTTGTAGTTCACTATTTTTCGAAAACCTCTTAATTAAAATTAAGTGAAACGTTTTAAAACCATTACAAATATGATACACTTTTTAATAAATAGTAAAGTACAAAACTTAAGTAGATATACTTAGCTAAAAACCGTTAATTTTAGTAAGAGCTTGAAATGTACAAACGAAAAGTGTTGATGCTATAGGTTCCAGGTTATTATGTATTTTTGCACGAAAGAGAAAGCAATATAGAAAAAGGCATATATTGAAAATGTCTGAATATTTCAGATATTTTCTCAATTTCGTAACGTTCATTACGTTGTTCAAGAAATAATTAACCAATTATTTTTAGAATTTTTTGAATAATTTAATAAATAAAAATTATTAAAAAATTTAAGTTTAAGTTCTTTAATTAACATTTGTTTTCATCATACTATATAAATTTTTTTTTATCGTAGAATTATATTTACCACACATTTCGTCGAAATTAGTTAGATAGTTACTGCGTTACACATTTTATACATTATATAAAATATGTAAATATTTAATATACTTACTTATGTAATACTTTAATGCACTATATTATTATGCTCACTTCCTCAAGTGGGGTATAGAGTCTCAAAAAATATATATAATTATTCTAAATCTGACTCTATTTGGTGCTTCTCTGTAGACGTCGTTCATTGTATATCGTGCTTTAGCTAGCTCACTTTCGACCGTACTTCTTTAAGTTTTCGTTGGCGTAACAGGTCTTCTGCTACCTTGTGGTTTTATGCCAACGCTTGCCTCACTATGTAGCTTCTCAGTTGCCTAAGCGTATAGTCTATACACTTCCACTTCCATTTCCACTTTCTCATTTTTATTTCATTTTGTGCTGTTTTTTGAGTGGTTTGGTTCAGCAGGCGTTCATTTGGTATTCGATTTGGCGACCATATTTCAGAATTCTTTGTAGACACTTGTTGACAAACACTTGCATCTTTCTCTCTATATGTATGGAGTGCTTCCATGTTTCACAGCCGTAGTACAAGATAGATTTCACATTTGTGCTGAACATTCGCAGTTTGGTCTGCCTCCTGAGTTCATTGGATCGCCATATATTGTTAAATTTGCAAAATGCTACTTTCGCTTTGTTAATTCGAGCATCAATATCTTCATCAGATTCGCTCCGCTCTTTGTCACAATGCTTATCAGGTAGGTAAAAGAGTTTACACATTCAATTTCTTCTTCACCATTTACATGCAACCTTGCATTTTGAGCTGCGCTGTATCCGCTCATTATGCTTTTTGTTCTTATTTTTTGCCAAACCGGCAGAGTCTGGTTTGTTCATATCAACTGGTGTTATTCATCAAGTTTGTGACTTAACAGCGGGATATCATCGGCGAATTCTAGATCTTGTAGACATTTAAACAGTCCCCATTGAATACCGTTGGTATATTTTAATGCTCTGCTGAGGATATTATCTAGCGCGATAATGAAAATCAATGGTGACAGTATATACCGTTGTTGCAAACCTATGTTGATGTGAAAAGACTCAGAGAACTGATTATTGTGAATTACTCGACACTTAGTACTGCAACGTATATTATACTTGGTCGATTTCTACAATTTTTTAACGTCAAATTTAATAATGAAATGCCATGAAACTGGTATCAACAATCCTGACGAATGTGAAAAGCCGAGAATAATCATCAACTTATTGGAATATGATTAGCTGGTTTAGGGAAGGCGTGGGTACTTATGTCATCAGATAACATTTTAAACATTTTAGGGTAATAATATATGTTAAAATTTTTTAATACTCAAACATGTTTGCACGCTATTTATGTATCCGTAACTTAATAGTCTTGTTATTTGTAAATATATAATTGTAAGTAATGAGTTCAAGAAATAGACATGTACAATAGACATGTACAAGCCATGACGCAATTATTATCATCTTGTGTTCGAATATAACTTATATCTTATAGGAGGGAGAAGGGCGTGGAATTTTTTGTTATTTACTACTACGCTTATTGTCAAGATGTTTTAAAAATACTTCTAAAAATCATAAAAGGGCTACAAATATTTAAACAATATTTCAAATATCTCTTAGTTTCTATTCATTCAAAAGAATAATATTAGATCAAATTAAAATTATTCATTACTTATTATTCATCATAACATTACTTTTATTGTTAATATTATTATTATATAATAATTAAATTCTATTATTACAATATCTCAACATTTTAAGAACTCATAGGATAGATAGTTATAGAAATAAAATCTAGAAAAGATAATTTTAATAATTCAAAATTCTAATTAAATTGTATTAATATTTATAAAATTAAATTTTGAATTTGTTTCTCGACTTGATTTTTTTAATAATATTTTTTTATATATTTTATATCCCATTATAGGTTACATTTTTTAAATTAAACCTTTGTTTAATATTAATATTTTTTAATATGTTCTATATTACGACTCTCCTTAAGAGTCATTATTATGATAAGAACTAATTAATAAACATTAAATAATATTTTTTTTTTGCAAATGCAAGTTTAAATTGTTGTAAAGAGCCAGAAGAACCTCAAGTTCCTCGAGCTGCGAAGAGGAACATTATATAGGCTATAAAATAATTATATAATTCCTTGAAAAATTGTGTGATGATTTTTGAATAACTGCGGTCGCAGTAGATAAACTGCAAGCTACGTATCCATATCTATTAAATTTAATTCACGGACTATTTCAAACCATCTTGCGGACCATCGATTAGGAACCACTGGTTTATATTTTTTTTTTACTTTATTTAATTTATATACTTCAAAAGTGAATCATTACTTTAAAGAATAAGCTTTTTTTCAAAAACAAATATACAAATATATATATTTAACATCAAGCTTTAAACAATTTACTGTGGTCTAAATTAAACTCTAACATAAAAAAATTTGCACAAACTGAATGAGAATTGTAATAAAAGCATATTCACTTAATTTGTTTTACTTAAAAAAAAAGTACAATAACTACAAGTTATCAAATTTAATGGATAACAAAATTTGAATTGCAACAAAAATATTTTAATCCAAAAGTATAAAAGTTCTTTAGTATATAACTTTATATATTTCGAAATTTAAATAGGCGAATAGAGAAGTGAAGAATATTGAAAAAAAACCGCATGCATAATATGTACAGTCGGAGTCATAAGTCTACAAGCAGGCAGTACAAAAAACTTTGTTTGAAAATATTTTCCAAAAAAATTAATTTATTGTAAACATGTTTTATTTTTTTTTTATTACATTCAATGCACAATGTTTTCGCGAAGTTTGTTTGCATTTGTTCCAAAAACAACCGAGATAGCGGTGCTTTTATTGTCAAAGGTAGCAAAACAAGCGATCATAAGTCTTTTACTATTGATCTATGTAACGTATGTCATATAACTTTTTAATTAAGTTAATAAAAAAGATTTTATTTTTTTCAAATGTGTACCCTTAACTTGAGGTTCTTATGAAGAGGAATTCATACTTGTTGACAAGTTATTAAAAATATATTAAATACTCTTTGAGATAGTGTTTACAATATTTATAAGCCCAGTATTTAATTTATTACTACACTATATATTTGCATAATGCCATTATAAACTATTTTAATATAAATAACATACATATGTGCCTCAGTTTATGTCACCATAACTATGAATGTTCACCATAATGTAAGTAAGTATACATTATCTCAACTTTTATCTGATACAAAGAACTATCTACCAATTTTTTTTAATTGAAACCATTGTAAAGATGCATTTGTAAGTAAACGTACAAGACAAAATAATGGCCACAACAATACCTGGTACTTGAGGTTTTATTATTTCGCATACAAATAAAAACAATCCTTATATGTAAACTGCTTGGCAATCTTCTTTAAACATTATCTGTTCTGTTCTGTACTTCTGTCAGTGTTTTCTGTTGTACAGGCCCTTTTATTGCAATTGTGAGTTGAAGAGGCATTAAGCAATGAAAATTCAAGTGGCTTAGGCGCAGGCGTACGAATATAAATCCGTAAATGAAAAATATCGAATAATTGATGAGATAAGTTTAAGCCATTGGTTTAAACTGGAGCACATACCAGAATCTCTGAGGCACAAAATACATATACTTTAAAACAAACGCATTCAATAGTTTCTATTATGTACATGAGTAGGGATATTCATTTGTATAATTTGTTTATTGCTAGAACAATATTTTCTTTATGTGGTTGCTTTTATCAGGACAACGATGTTGGCATAAATAAATCAGTGCGATTTTTCAGCAAAATTGTGTTAACAATGACAACAATTATGGAATAATGGAAATCACCCACTTTGCCAAATTCTTTTGAGCGGCAAAGAACAAAAAAAGATTGATTGTTTAGTAAAAATCTACTCGCACAAAGACCACAATATATGAATAGAAGTCCCTTTGGTTTGCATAAATGTAATTGCAGAAGATATACTTAACAATTTCCTAAACAAACATGATTATAAGTAGTTCAGTTCAGATCAGTATTATTTAAGTAAGAGCAGACAAACTCTTTTGAGCAGCATTTGTAATTGTTAAATATGCATATATATAAATATTGTTGTAGTTTATGAATCTATGGTACTTCAGTTAGTAAAAAAAAATACAGTTCTTAAGTTTCTGCACTAACATAGTTATAATTTTTATTCTTCACAATAAAATAAAACTTTTAGAAATAATTAAAACTGCTCATTTTACTTGATTGAATAGCGTATATTATTATTATCTTTATTTTATTTTCTCATCATAGTTGATTACAATTGAACTATTAAGTAAAAAGTTTAAAAGATACAAAAAGAAAGTTATACCCATGTTTAAATTTATATTTAAAAAGTAAGGATTTAGTACTCTAAATTTAGTAAATTAACTTCTTCAGTTCCGATTTGGCTAACATTTTTTGAGAGCTCCTCTAAAATAGAAAAACTTATATTTCAGAAAAAAAATATATATAATTAAATATATAATTTTTATAATACAAAAATATATATTATAAAATATATAATAAATATAAAAATTATATATATATATATAATTTAATTTTATATTTTTTTCATAGAAATTACGGGTTCAGATTTTTTTTTTATGCAGAGAGGAGGTTTAAATGCTAAAGCATCGTTAGTATGTTCTCACAATACTGGTATGCCCGGTTCGCACGGACTATAAACAATCCTTCTTATGTGCCAGACCGTTTCTAACCTGGAACTGTATTGAGAATGTTGAGAATCCATTAAAAAATTTTGTTTTTATTTGTCAGCCTGCTTCTAGGCATCGCTTCAGCTTAATTGTTTTTCTCTTTTTTAAAATTTGCCATTTTCTAGATCATATTTTTTCTATTTGAGTATGAACGTAACGTCTATGGCGGTTCAGTTTCTTTTCCGATAGCATCATCTTCATTGTGATAGGTTAGGTTATGTTAAGAAGGTGCGTATTGACAAATATCGGCACTTATACTCGAAAGCATATATTGCCCATTATGATGCCCTCAAAGATTTCTCCGGGAGAGGCGAGTTGCTAACTTTTGTTGCCTTCGTGTATCAGCAAGTCCACTCGGGGGCATATATTGCCCATTGTGATGCCCTCAAAGATTTCGCCGAGAGAGGCGAGTTGGAAACCTTTGTTATCTTTGTGTACTATCCTTGTTAAACCATTTGGATTTTCAGATGAAGTTGAGAAGATCTGATAAGTTTGCTCGATGTTTATTTCACCGACTATTGTTTCAAGTGATGTTGTTTTGGTGTTTCAACTGTTTCAAATTACCCATATATACAAGTTTGGAAGGAAAGCGGTTTCCAAGTTAATATTTTTAGTGAAATAGAACTAATGTCATGATTTACATATGCTAATAATCGATTACTTTGTTGATTTATACTTTACAATGTTGACATATTATATTACTGTAAATAACTTAGACGATTTTGTCAGGAGTGACACCAATTTTACTAATAACCAGTATAACATTTAAAAGGTGTACATATATCTAAAAATTGTTTGAAAAGTTCAGTGCTGAGAGTTCTGTATAAACTAAATCGCATATATATATGTTCTTAGGGGTTATAAATATGTCATGACCAATAGGTCTAGGACCACAAACCATTATACTCCCTTGAAGACAGTTCTTCAATAACTCATATGGATTTGGTGAATTGTGATCACTTTTATTCCTTTTGAACATATTTTGTATTCGT
This sequence comes from Teleopsis dalmanni, assembly GCF_002237135.1. Lineage (NCBI taxonomy): Eukaryota > Metazoa > Arthropoda > Insecta > Diptera > Diopsidae > Teleopsis > Teleopsis dalmanni. The sequence continues at coordinate 76,430,730 of NC_051846.1, read as the reverse complement.
GGATATTTATTTAGTTCATTTAAAAATTATTTTCACTTTTTTAAAATTATTTTTTTGTCGTGTGAGAAGAGCTAGATATCAGATGAATCTTGCAAATATATAGCTCCTGTTATAGATTTATTGCGAAAACAGATTTATTGTTTTGACAAAAATTGTTGGAAATTTTTTAATTAAGTTGATCTGAAATGCTGCAATAATAATGACTTAATTGTTTCATAAGTTTGAAAAGAAGTTACTAAATGTTTTCTAATTAGCATCAGCAAGGCTTCAATAAAAAAAAATTGATTTGATCAGTACCTATTATAATCAGAACAACTGGATGTTTATAAGTTTTTACAATGATGTTTTACTGAGCTTTCGATATGTATGCGATAAAATTAACATCCAGAAAAGATTTTACCAACTTTGATCGAAGCCGCTTCGACATTAATTTCTCAATGAACTTACTTGTGACCGAAAAGTTTTCGGAGGTTCTCATTTAAAATTCGCGCGCTGTATATTTTTCGATATTTTAAGTTTATGTAGTTTGGCAGCACTGTCCTTAATTACTATGCCAAAAATGAGCGCGATCTGTCAGACAGTTCGTTTACGGCAGCTGTTGAAACCAGTTCACCTCAGTAGTGCGTTGCGAAAAAAACAATGGAAAAAAATATTGAACAAAGAGTTTGCATCAAATTTTGTTTTTCGAACGAAATTTCGTGTGCAGAATCGTTGCGAATGCTACAAAAGGCTTATGGGGAATCAGTTTTATCGAAAACTCAAGTTTATGAGTGGTACAAAGCCTTTCAGGACTGTCGTACGACCGTCGAAGACATGCCGCGTTCTGGACGACCTTCGACCTCTACCACCGACGAAAACATTGAAAAGGCAAAGGAAATCGTGTTCAAAAATCCTCATGTGAGTGTTAGAGAGATAGCACGAGAGCTAGGCATCGGTCGTGAGATGGCTCGTTTGATTTTGGTGGACAATTTGTGTATGCGACGTGTCAACGCCCGGCTTGTTCCGATTCACCTCAATTTGTTCAACATTATCAACGATTTTAAGGCCAAACATTCAATAAATACCATCGAACAGCCACCGTATTCACCTGATCTTGCACCGTGTGACTTTTTCCTGTTTCCCAACCTCAAATTACCACTCAGAGGAACGCGTTTTGAATCCATAGAAGACGTAAAACAGAATTCGCAGAGGGAACTCAAAGCCATACCGGAAAGCGCCTATAAAAAATGTTTTGATGATTGGAAGAAACGTTGGCATTTGTGTATCGCTTCTAATGGAGCATATTTTGAAGGAGATAAAATAAATATTGATGAAGATTAAGAATTTTGCGTTTTATTTAAAATTTCCGGAAGCTTTTCGGTCACAATGTATGTTGTTCTTCTGATCAAACTTATTGGTCGCAAAATATCAAATAATTTTTTTTTATTAAATCAGAAGTAGGAAACCTTTTCGATGGTAAGACGGTGAACCCATGTAAGTTATCAAATAATATATATGGTATACACAAAGAAAGATTTCACTCTGTGCAGAATATAATTTTGTAAATTTAAAATTAAGATATTAAAGTTCTGAATTTTAATTTCTTAAAGTCAGTGATGTTTCTTTCTATCAGTTCATTGCATACGTAAACGAGTAATATATGAACTTAAGACCGCAGGTTTCCTATCCATGCTCTACATTGTAAAATAATTTTGTGAACTTCTGAATAAGATAGTTTTTTAGTCTGGTCTCTTTTCATTTTTATCTTAAAATAAATTCAATAAATTTAAACAAAAATTGGGAAATGCGATCAGGGCGGTAGCAATGACTGCACTCATTCAATGCACTCAGTTCTCATTCGAACTCAGTCCTTTGTAGTAAAACATGAATATTCGGTGTTTTAATGTGTCCAACTAATTTTTTGAGAATGACAGGCACGAAGGACAATACGATAACAGATACTTCCAATGTTGTGACAATCGCATTGTTTTTTGCAACATCAGATTTACTTTTGGGTGAGAATAGCTTTACTCTCGATGAAATGCCACCAAAGCTGGTTTGCGGAAAAACGTCATGCAGTCGATAAACAAGTTAAAATAAAAGTTTTTTGATATGAAAATGTTGAACTTGAGTTAAGGTTAAAATTCATATAGATAATTATATATATTTACAATATGAATGGTAAATATATGAATAGTACATTCGAATAGGTTTAAAAATGTTGCTCTAATCTGTTGCTCTTATATTTTATATTCACAAATTGTTTCTAATTTAATCGAATTTGGTAGTTGTTGTTAGATTTTGTAATAAATTTAGACAATAAGTCGTGATAAGCCTTTAACGGAGGAAGAAAAAATCATAACTAAAGCAATTACGAAATGCCGGTGATTAACGGCATATTTAAGTTTAAGAAAAAAAAGGATCAATGCTAATCTCGCAATTTTTAAAAATTTATAGTATTAAATATTTAAAGACACTTTTTCTTTTTTTTTCTCTTATCTTGCAGTTCTAGGGGACCAGTATATAGTTGTCAAAAGCGTTCCATTTTCGTTATTCTGACACATATTTAAATTGTTATGGTCATTGCTCTATTATTTTTTCCGTCTACGTCTGCTACGCCTAAAAATCGGTGCCCTTATAAGAATATGTTTTGCCATTTACATGATGTGAATACTTTGTATATGTCTTTATCTTTTGATCCACTAAGCTTAAATGTATTTTATCACTCTCCACGCATGCACTATGCAATCTTGATTGTGATTGAAACTGAATCGGTGTAACTCTCAATTTAGTATTATTAGGACATATATTCTCTTAACTTCTCTTCTCTATCATACCAGAAGGTTGTTTATTTCATATGATTTAATTGTTACCTTGGAATCTCTTATGTAAAACTAGGCTAATTAGGGTTCTGCATACGGATTCTCTAGTTACTTCACAGAGTTTAAGACTTGAATGGCTTTATGAGTGTAAAGAAATTTCTGCTCGCAGCTTGTACAGGCAACCATCTGTACACTGAAAATAATTTTATGGGCATCAATTTTTTGTACAAAATAGTTTAGTTTTGGGTTAAAAATTAAAGAGTCAAAGATGTCATCCTAAAGATGTCATCATACACTTTATATCAGTTTAATTGTATTAATAATTTATCATGGTACTCTGCTCGTGGTATTCATCCGTGTCATTTTAAATAAACTGATCAATTTTTTTGGTATTCCATATATTAACATAGGACACTTCAAAACACTAAATTGGATAAAACATTATTCACTGCTACTTTTAAAGATATATAACATCAGTTTTGTCATGAAAACATCGTGTGGAAAAAGAATTGGCAACGGCTAGTTTTTTTTTTGGCGGAAACACTTTTAATTTTTAAATACCTGAAAGATACAACTTTGTGTTTATGATTTGAGATAAGAACATCGTTTACGTCTTCTCTACAGCTTTGAAGATGGTTTAATAGGTAATTTGTTATTATTCAACGTGTGATCTTTACTCTCCCAAATTAAGAATTAACGCTAATTGTTATAAAACTCTAATTGAATAAGCTTTCAAATGGATATATCGTAATACTGACCTAAATTGATTCAGCAAGTGTGTTAAAAAAGTACAATGTAAGTTAAAATAAACATTTATTGGAATGACCTTAATAATCCATAATATTAATATTATAATATACTAGTATTATACGTCCATAATATTAATGTTATTGAAAATTTATGAACATTACTCTCACAGAATATGCATGACTCAGATGAACAATTTGAAGTTAGTGAAAGTTGGTAACCGTTATTTAAGAAGTTTGGGTCAAGACGCTTCTGCAATAATTGAGTAATTTTATAATTCTATATCCAGATTACTAATATTAATAAAAATGTTAAAAATACAACGTCAAAAAATGAAAAACTTACCATTATTAATTATTATATAATACCATTATTATTATTACCATTACCATTATCTCAGATATGTATATGAGAATGTATACCACCTTCTTCTAAATTCTTTCTATGCTTCTGTGCTTCTTCTTACACAAAAATATCATAGTAAATTTTGGTGCACATTTTCAAAATTGCTTTATTTGGCAACAAAGTTCTAAACGTATGTCAAACAAAACTTTCATCTAAGACAACATGTGTTTAGTTTAAAATTTACCACTTTAGAATATGGATCGTTTACCAACCACTGAATATATTTCGAAAAATTGAAAATATGAAGATTTGTGGTTTCAACAGGGCAGTACCACAAGCCATACAACATTACCCATTTCGACTCTGTTATTTCCTTCCCGAACGTGTAACTTCATGTGCTATCAATGTGAATTAATAACCAAGACTATTTAGTGCCGGGTTATGCAAAGAATTAACAACCAAGACTATTTAGTGACGGGTTGTGCAAAGGATCATGTTTATGTCGACAGACCTAACACTCTGGACGCTTTTCAGTATTTTGAATACTCTGGAGGCTTTGCAGTATGGCTATTAAAATCTTTCATCGTAATATAATCATTTATAATTTTCAGTAAAATAGAGGACAAAGATTTATTGATAATGAATCTGATATATATTGGCAGTGAAGAACCAAATACTATTCTCGTCGAAAAGTGACCATAAATAGCTTGTAATATTACTTCACTTTATTTAAAATAAATTAATAACATATAGTTTTAAATATTTTATCATTCCATTAATAGAAACTATTCCGCATTAAAGTATATATGTACTTTTGTTATCTCATTCAAAAGATTATTAGCGAAAAAATTAAAATAGTGTGAAAAATTTATTGTAAATAAGTATTTTTATCAAAATGAAATTTTATATCCGACTATATATTGGCGTATATTACAGCAGCATATTTCATCATAAACTCCGTTATTGGACTTAAATTTCAACGATTTCCACCCGTGTTCAAGCACGTGGGATTTTTATTCTTGGGTTTAGCGTTTAGATAAAATTTTCCTTGCCTGACCCGCATGTAGCTTCATCTTTTAAAACATTGCTTGCAACATGTTGAAGTGCGGTTGTTTGACTACATATTTTAGGCGCCATCGTTTATGATGCGGCATTCTGTGATGTTGTGATAAGCCTTGTTAACACAATTGTAAGCATTGGTTTTTATTAAAGATAACTTCGTCTTCCTTTGTAGTTTAGTTGCGATTCGGTGTAAATTTTATTTACATTATTAAAAGGAATAGGAATAAAATCACTTAATAGTCTGCTTGTGGCATTTGGAGAACTATGTTAGTATGCAACAATACTATATTACAGTGTAGCAAGGATAAAATAATATTGCAACTAAACATGAAAATACCTATTGAAAAATATTAGTATATTGTTTTTATTAAAAATATTTAAGGGTACATAAAAAAGTAATCGGAATTCTATTAATTGTTCTACAAATTGATAAAGTCTTTAAGAATAACCTTACAGATTATATTATAATCTTATTGATAAATACTTGGGCTTGATTCCTATTACATAGAAACGTTGATTTAACATCGGATTTAAGTAAAAACAGCTATTTTGAGCAATGGTGTCTACTACATTATATGTCAATATATTTCAGTTTTCGATATGGCTTTAAAGTTAGAAATTGTTTATAGTTAATTATATTTATTCAATTGAATTTAAAATTACAAATTTACAAATTTTTTTTTGTATAACAGCTGTGTATAAGAAGGCTATGAGTCAAAACTCCTCCGCCTAATTTAATATTTAATTTTAGTTTAATCATTTCAATATTTCCATTATTTTAATATTTAAAAGGTGTACATGTTAATTTATATAATATTTAAAATTCTTTCAAAATATTTCGTCTATTATTTTTTTTCTATAAATAGTTGCTTCATTAATAAAAGCGCTAAGCAAGAACCAATTTTCTCCATTTAATAATGAAATTACATCTGTTTTTTCTAAAGATACTTTTCCAAAATACTTAAACCTAATCTCCTGTAATATAGGACAGATCCCCATAAAATGTTGGACGTCTTCAATTACCCCAAGATTGCAAAGGGTGCAGTCTACATTTACTTGGTTTTCGTAAGGAATATATGCCAAGCGTAATAGTTCGCCTCGTGTTTTAAATATTCTGGTAATATCTATTTCTCTGTACTTGGAATTAAAATAATTGTTATCCTTCAAATCGTAATTTAGTGTACTGTATGTTGCTCTCGTTAGGCTCGTTCTCGCAGCGTACTCGAATTGTACTCGTTCTTTGCTTGTTTGCTTACTTATTATAACTTCTTGCCATATTTTCCAGGATCTAGTCTCTTGTATTTGTAATGGTTCATCTAATTCTGTTGCCAGATCCATCCAGTTTTTGAAAAATAAGGTTTTATTGCTTAATAATTTTTGAGTTACTATTTTTGTCAGACGACTATCCTTTAAAACTAGTATTCGGTTTATATATTTGAAATGTTGTCTAAGTGTGTTTATATGTAACGACGGTAATCCAGTTTCCAAATGTAACATATAGTTCGGTGTGTTTATTGGTAAATGAAATGCACGTTTAATGTAGTTCCTTTGTAATTTTTCCAGTTCTTCATATCTCTCCACACCCCAAACTTCTGCCCCATATGTTACTATAGTTCTAACTGCCGTCTCGAAAACTTTATGTTTCACCGCTGGACAGACTTCTTTGTTCCCTAAGATTTTACGCCAAGTACTGTTTACTGCCAATTTACCTTCTTTTAATTTCTCTAAGATGTGTTTACCGAAACATGTATTATAAGTTATCCATATCCCTAGATACTTAAATTGGTTAACCACCTCTATGTATTCTTCCTCCAACCGCCATTTTTCTTCAGCTCTTAGTTTTCTTGCGTATTTCCTGAATATCATGATTTTCGACTTATTAATATTTATTTTTAAACTCCACATTTTACAATATTCATTCAATTTATTAATCATTAATTGTAACATCCTTGGAGTTTCCGATATTAATACGATATCATCTGCATACATTAAGATTTTTAAGCCCACTCCACCAAATTCTATACCACCGGGTAAAATTTTTAATTGTTTATATTAACAAGTAATGCCACTTCTTTCTACCAAAAGGAAGTAGATATTATAATTTCTGCACTGAAAGGTATTTATTAAAGAAATTTTCTTTGAAAGGTGGGAGCACAAATTTATAAAGTCTTTTAGAATAATCTTAATGATTTTTTTTGGAAAGGTGGGACCATATAGGTTAAAAATTAATTTAATTAAATTTTAAATGAGTTATTCATTTCCGTTTTAATTTCAATCATTTTGTTTTTTCGAAAATAAGGTGAAAACCTCTATATACAACTTTTTATACTTGGTCGAAACTTGGAGACTTAAAAAAATTAATAATATGATCATTGATATTGGTATTTATATAGCCGGGGATTAGGGATTTTTCATCAGCCTCATTATAAAAAGCTATTTTAAATTTATTGTCATATTTGTAACACTGTGAAACAGATACTGGAGTTTGAATAAAATATGTGTATGTTTTATTGATCAGTTTTACTGACAAGATGCAGCGATTTAGTGATAACAGTTAGTACTAGGATTGTGCCCATGGGGTGATATACCAGAAAAGATGATTTGATAATATTTTTGTAGTTCACTTAATTTTTGTGTCATATATTATTTGATCAAGAGCCATCTAACTCTAAACATCTTTGAGAGTGAAGCTAGAACGGAAGAGGAAAAGGAAGACCGAGAAAAAGATGGACAGTGTCCGACAAGATCTGAATAGATGTGAAGGTAATGAACTGGAAGATAAAAGCCACAAATAAAGAACAATGGAGGAATGTCGTAAAACAAGTTGATGACCTTATTCTGAACACACAACTGGTTAGCAGATAAACTAGTTGCCGCCTTTTTAGATCACATACATGAAACTTTATGCAGAGACTTACATTGTGACCGAAAAGTTTCCGGTCACAATGTACAAACGCAAAATTCTTAATCTTCATCAATATTTATTTTATCTCCTTAAAATATGCTCCATTAGAAGCGATACACAAATGCCAACGTTTCTTCCAATCATCAAAACATTTTTATTGGCGCTTTCCGGTATGGCTTTGAGTTCCCTCTGCGAATTCTGTTTTTCGTCTTCTATGGATTCAAAACGCGTTCCTCTGAGTGGTAATTTGAGTTTGGGAAACAGGAAAAAGTCACACGGTGCAAGATCAGGTGAATACGGTGGCTGTTTGATGGTATTTATTGAATGTTTGGCCTTAAAATCGTTGATAATGTTGGCTCGGTGCGAGGGAGCATTATCGTCATGAAAAATCCATGAATTATCCTTCCACAATTGAGGCCGTTTACGGCGGATAGCTCTCACGACCGATGCCTAGCTCTCGTGCTATCTCTCTAACACTCACATGAGGATTTTGGAACACGATTTCCTTTGCCTTTTCAATGTTTTCGTCGGTGGTAGAGGCCGAAGGTCGTCCAGAACGCGGCATGTCTTCGACGGTCGTACGACCGTCCTGAAAGGCTTTGTACCACTCATAAACTTGAGTTTTCGATAAAACTGATTACCCATAAGCCTTTTGTAGCATTCGCAACGATTCTGCACACGAAATTTCGTTCGAAACACAAAATTTGATGCAAACTCTTTGTTCAATATTTTTTTCCATTGTTTTTTCGCAACGCACTACTGAGGGGAACTGGTTTCAACAGCTGCCGTAAACGAACTGTCTGACAGATCGGCTCATTTTTGGCCATAGTAATTAAGGACAGTGCTGCCAACTACATAAACTTAAAATATCGAAAAATATACAGCGCGCGAATTTTAAATGAGAACTTCCGAAAACCTTTCGGTCACAATGTATTACGATTCCAGATAGGTAAAGTTGAAACATGAATCAAATATTTTTAACTGTATTAAGTAATATTTATGTAGAATGACGATATAAATAAGGTCATGTTTATATATATAAATCAAATTTGAAAATATAGCTGAAAAGAATTTATTAAGTAAATATCATATAAATGACTTGTATAGAACTGTAAATATAGTCTTAAAAAAGAGGCTAAAAAATTTTCTATAAAACAAATATAATCATTATATATAGTTAATGTTTTTTCCTCAATAATATTTATTTATGTCTCTCATCAAATTGAATTAATGTTTTATTTTCTGAAATATATTAAGCTAATTTTATTATTGAATTCAAATTTTTATACATGTTTTTCTTATCTTTATTTTTAATAATAATGTGTTTTCTTTAATTGCTGTACATAAAACACTTCTGTGCTTAAATATACTTTAGTAATTAGAGGTTTAATTGCTTATAAGTAATTATTTGGTAACAATGTAATTTCATATGTTTATATAGATAATATCTTTTCAAAATGACATAAAATATACATTTCATGTTTTATTTGTCATGAAAAAATGTGAGAGCATATGATAGTTACTTTCTCTGATTTACGATTTTAGGGAAGATTTTTTACACAGAATATTTCAAAAACTTCAAACTTCAACTGTTCCCACCCAGAATAGCTGAAATGCTGAAAGCGTTTCTTTTAGTTGGAGATTTTACAGAATGAATATTTGATTGCTGTTCTTGAATTTCCAATGTTTCATCCGATGATTTCGAAGAGGCTTCTATATCGACTTCTGCATTCGTTTCTGATTCATTGATATTAATTCTAACATCATCAGTTTCAGTATCAGAGTGTAATTGCATAGACGCAAGTTGAAATGATTCATGCACATCGAACTTCGTATTAGTTGTTAAATTGTTTGGTTCTGCTTCATTAACCAAAAGAGTGTGCTGGGAGTAAATGTTAGGTGGATATAATAATTGTGGTCTGTTGAAATACGTACAAGCTAAATCAGCAATAGAAGGTCGCAATAGTGTTTGCATGTTCTGTTGGAAATTATGCATAAAAGTTGATGTCGTTCCAGCGCCAGTGCTAATGCCACGATTCCCAAAGGCAAGCGTTAAATTAGGCGGCTGGTGGCAACCATGTGCTGATATATGCAAATCATGGTCTGCTTTTAAAATTGGAGCTCTGCTAATCTGGTCGATTTCGCTAATACCACTAATTATGTTAATTTCTTCTTGCGACGTTGTAGAGCAAGCGGAACCATTTGATTTTATGCGTTTAATTTGTTGACTAATTTCAAAATCGTTGGTTTCGGGCAAAGCTCCTAATGCAGTTTTATCAAAACAAATTGACGGAACCGAATCACTACTGTTCGTTGTTGAATTGGATTTCATCGGCGACAGATCACTTTGTTGTTGTTGTAAAAGTCGTTGTTGTTGGCCTTCCTGTTGCATATTATTATCATGATCTTCATTGGAGGGTGATGAAGACATTTTACGCTTGCATCGCGACTGTCCAGTTTCACGAAAACCTTTTGCAAATGGATTGTTGTCGATTTTTAATTTTGTGATGCGATCATTCTGTGAATTTATAAAAATAAAAATGAATACATTGAAATATACTGTTTATTTCATTCACTCATTTTAATAATTCCCTCATTTTTTGAGATTTTTGGCAGATATCGTTACTAAATTGTGTGAAATATGATAATAGCGTCTTCTATAAAAGTGTTAAGTAACAAAAATATGTTGAAGCTGTACTTTTTCACCCATAAAATCATTCAGATTTTAGGATGACTTGACAACTTTGAGACACAGACAGTGAACACGCTAATTAGGCACCGACAAACTGACGTCTGTATTGAACTAATTTGCAGCCAAGTGGCCAGACAGACAGACAGGATATATGAGTACTACTTTAAAATCGGTGTATGAATGCATATGCATGAAAAACTCAGCAAGTGCACAATTATGCCACTTAAATATTTCGGTTGTTAACAAGGATGATGGTCGTTTTCCTAAAACAACAGCACCAATCCACTTTGTAATGGAAAGATGAATGAGTGTAGGCGTGTATTGTTAATTTGTATAAGTTTTAGCTGCTGTGCTTTTGTCTCTTAGCCAATTTGGTAAATTTTTAAAAGCATTTACTTTGGCTAATCAATTAAATTATATGTTTTGGGAAGTAGTATGTGTTTTTATAGGCGATTGCGGATACTGTGGCATATGTTAAGGTTAATTAAATAGGTTCCTCTAAATCGGATATTAGAGTATTAACAGTTAACTTACCTGATAGGCAGTGACTGCTACAAATTCAGTTTCTGGAAATAAGAATGCTTGTTGCGGTGCCCAGGGTATCTGCGTTAGATCCGCCGTGCGAATGATATGGATGCGTGGCTGATACTTGTGCATACTCGCCAATACAATCTGAAAAGGAAGAACAATCATTTTAATTATAAATATTAATTAATAAATATTTAGTAATTCTAAAATTTTGACGTAATTTTGAAGTAAAAATTTTATAAATAAAAACATAAACAACTAATGCAGGTGGTTAAACGTGGAGCAGTAGTGTCGAGTCGATATTGTCGACTAGAAAAAGTCGCTATAAGAAGTGCTAGAAAAGTCAATATATGAAAAGTTCAAGTACATGTTTACAAACCTAAATGAGTATTATGAAAAAATCTATTGATGTTTTAAGCACTTTGATATCAAGAGGTTCCTTCTTACCATATAACACACCTAACTATCTGCCATTGCGTTTTATTTAATACTTATAAAGTTGGGCGTATATGGTTTTAAATCGTTCTGCATTTTGGAAAGTCATTGAGTCTTTGAGTTTGGAATATTATATTTAAAATTAAATATACAATTTAGGAAATAATTAAGCATAAAAAAATATTATTTTATTATATTATAATATATTAAGAATTCGTGTTATATTAAGAATTTAGTTTCTTTCGTCAAAACGGACGTTAAAAATCAATTTAATATATAATTACTATAGAATAAAATATGAATAGAAATATTTATTCAACTGTCCAGCTTCGCCTGAGCGAATCGTGGAGTATCATGAACATGACTTTTTCCGTATTTTCCGTTGTATACTCAAGAAAGAGTAATAAAATCATGCAATAAATATTGCCTCTACAAAAGAAATAATTAATTAATTTAAATATTCTACAGCTAGCTTATGATTTGTTCTAATATAACACAACAAATGAATTTTTTAATGAACTTTTACAGCAGATTTACAAAATTCCAAGTTTGAACATACAAGTTAAGTACGTCTTTGGGTCAGTTGGCTAATGAACACAGACTCTGAGCTTGAAATTTGGCAGGAAACGAGTTCAATCCTTGAAACTTCATCAGATATTTAGTTATCTCTTTGCAAAATAATTGAAATAGTGAACCTTGGTGATTTTTTATAGAATGAAAAAAATTGAATATCATTCAGTAAAAAGATTCCAATGAACAATGATGCAATTTAATTTAATTGGAAATTGATTCTGTTTACGCGTTTGTTCACAATTGATCAAAAACAACAACGACTTCATCATTCAAAACATTGTATGGAAATGTTTATGTACAATCTAGTTGACTGTAAGCTTTGAGTAGTGCCAATTGATGAAACATGGTTCCATTACTTCACACCTGAGAGAAAACAACAAGCCAGAGAATGGGTCGAGTCCGGAGGTAGTGCTACCAAATGACCACGAACTCAACAATCGGTTGAAAAAGTTTTGGCTTCCGTATTTTCGGATTCAAGTGGAATAATTTTCATAGACTATTTGAAAAAAGGAAAAACAATAACATCAAAACACCATTGCATATTATTGCATCGCTTGAATGAGAAAATCAAGAATAAACGACTATATTTGTCGAAGCAGGAGCAATCACCCCCCACACGTCAATGAAAAGCATGGCAAAATTAAATGAATTACGGTACGAATTGCTTTCTCACCCATCGTATTCTCCAGATTTGGTTCCCAATGACTATTACCTGTTTCCAAATTTAAAACGATAGCTCCAGGGAAGAAGATTTGCATCAAATGATAAAGTGGAATTGAAAACTGTGGTATATTTTAGAGGACTTAATAAATCATATTATTTAAAAGCTATCCAAATGTCCACCTAATTATATTTCTTGTGATACTGGCTCCATAAATCAACCAAACATCATAGTGTAGTACATATGAAATTTATTTATTTATTTACTTTAACATTACTTACGTGTCCGTTATTGTCCAGTGTATTGTTTGTGAGTTTAACTTTATTAAAAAGTATAGGCTGAGCTTGCCAATGTGCACCAGAGGCTGGACTATCAGGATGTAAGTACATACGTTGAGGACTTTGCGGTTCTGCACCACCCGCTGGTACCCATTGGGATCCCGAAAACTTATAACGACAATCACCAATTGGCACCATTTCCAGTAAAACGCAATAGTTAGCCTCCTCTTCAAGCCCTGAAAGTGAGAGACGTAAAGATGGGAACATTCGTCTGTAAAAAAAATATAAACAAACATTTAAATAAAGTTTCAAATTATTTTCCTTTGCTATAAATAAGGACATGTTAAGCAAATGAAACCATTTAATTAAATAAATATTGCGCAAAACTTTTTGAAGAAACCAACATTAAAAAAGTAAATAAATTAAAGATAAGGAAATGCTTGTGTGCATGAAGCAAATGTTGACTTCTAAGGAGGGCGTTACAAATATTTAATTGTATGCCTTTCAGAAATTCTTCTACAAATATATTAACAAAGCAAATCTACGCATACTTCTTCAAATGCAGAATCGTTAAAAAGGACCAAAGATTCTTAAAAAAAAAACAAACAAATAATTTCGTAGGTTTGTATTGCTAACAAGGATGCGAAGAGAAACAGCAGGTGGTCACCACGTTTGGCGCCAGCCTAACATTTTAAATTTTTTTTGAGAATTTCCTTTATATATAATATTTATTAAAATACTGGATATTCATATACTGGAAATGATTAATTATGATATTTAAAATATTTTATAAATCAACAAATTAAATAGTTATGCTAAAATCGCTTTCTATCAAATATAACATACGCATTTGCTGTTTCAGCATAGTCTTTATGCTCGCACCATGTTTAGTCATGAAAAATGATTAGTGATGATCACTATCAGGAACAGGTTAAGCATTTGGACCACTCTTTTAAAGAAGCTGATATCGATTACCTGCATTCACAGTTTCATTCCGTAGCTGGTGTTCCAAATGACACTAAACAAAAAATACAGTAAAACAGTGGCTGGCGCCCCATAATTATAAAAGCAAATCTATTTAGATTTAATTCCCGAAAAAACTTTGTTTACTTTATACACATAACTACTAACTCGCAGCAATTTTGGCCCTTAAAAGACCAACTTCACCATATCTACCATATCAAAGTTGAGATGCATGCATGCTTCCGAAGCTAAGATTTGAAACTTTTTGTCTTTTATGAATTATTCATAAAATTCTTCGTGTAGATATATCAACAAAAAAAAAAAAACAAAAAAAAATTTAAGATACACTCATGAATAAAATTTTATGGTAAATATGTGTGTTATAAATTTTTAGTCGAGTGTGAGAAATGTTCAATTTCAAAATAAAATAAAATGATATTGTATAAAATTATACAGTAGAAATTGAAACCGGACAAGACCGGCTTCACTGTAAACAAAAGACCAAAGGCGCATATATCGCTTGACAGTAGTTAAATGTTATCGATTGAATGATCAAAATGCTTGTCGAAAGTGTGAAATTGCTCGTATTGCTGTCGTTCTTGGAGAGTCGGAGAGACGGGCAGACTTAAGATTGTCAACAATGTGTGTGATTTCGTCAACTGATAAGTGTAAACACTAAACACATATTAGAAAACCGATATAGTAGCGGTCTCTCACTCGCGCTGCCACTGTGCAACGTGCAGGTGTACTACTCATATCAGTAGCGATACGAAAAAGTTAATATGTCATACAAAATTATACCTAATATAAGTAGTTAGAGTACAAGATGATTATTAAAAAGTGTTCAATATAGGTATTTTTTAACTTAGGATATGTTCAAACAGATATTACCTATAGTAATTTTTTGTAAATTATTCTTCGGCTTTTTTATTTTCACATTTTTGATGCTGTTAGCTGGTACTTAAGCTTTTCAATTCATGTGTAATGTAACGAAAGTGTATGGAGCATTTATGTATTTCATATTTTTATATATATTATTATTTTTTTTATTATTATTATATGAAACACAATATGTACAATAATATAAATACATGTTTCATTTGACTACGACTAGTTCAAGTACATTGCACTATCAAGGAGTTTTGTTGTGTTTTACAATACGTTTTACAATTGTCAAGTAGTCAAAGATTTCGTGCTAATAGAGTTGTAATCTAAGTTATTATTAGACTACTAATTCGGGAGAAAACCTGAAGGCTTGATTCGTTTTAGTATCCTCAGCCGGCCAGATGTATTAGACAAGTGGTGGGCTGTCTTGTGTGGGTGCTGCTGTAACCGTTTTTGATACTTTACCGCAAACTTTTGTATTACTGGATCCAGTATTACTGTATCTAGAGATTCGATCTTCAAGTCCCGATGGAGATCCTTTAGTAAATATCAGATCATTTTATTTAGGATTTGTTGATGTTATTATAATGTCAGTAATTGAGTACATATTGTACATAAACGTTTGGTTATTTAATGAAATTAAAATATTTTGTTATAAGTTAAAGCAATTTTCTGAAGACGTTCGATAAAATTTCAGTTGTATTAGATTCTAATATTACGAGTAACGATCAATTGAAGTAGATGAATTCGAGTTACATTAAAAGAAATACACTTCCTTATTTTTTCGTTCAATTTTTTTTGTACATTTCACAGACATAATTTAAAAATATAATTTAAGTCTTCAGAGATATACCTTATACCTTATAGAAGATATTGGTGGATGTGTAAAGTATATATATTCTTGATTAGCTAAAGGTCATAGATCAATTAAGTGATAATGTTGGTTTTTTTGTTGAACTGAACTTCAGCTGCACAGATTATACATACACGAGTATTTACATATATAAAAGCCGGACTCTATTAAGATCGTATGATATCAATAGGTAATTTTCTCTCTCTGGGACATTCTAAAAGCCAAAGTGCGTAAAAGGATTTGGTGTCATTGAAAATAATTTGCTTTCATAATATTCTTAATTTTCATCATATCCTATTTCCTTGTGATTTCGTAAGACTTTCGTAAAGTGTACCTGAAGTCTCAATATCTTGTTTATACATACATATATTTTTCTGGTGTACTATGTGGAGCATTCTTATTGCTTAGTTGTCCAATTAATAAAATATTTCTAAAACATCTTTAAAAAAAATTGCATATATATTTTTTGCTTAATATTGCTGCCTACGAGACATGCTTCAGTTCCATATGTGATTATATATATGAATCTCTGTTTAGCTATGATTGTGTCTTCGATATGCATATAGTTAATAAGCATAGAAGCGCAACCACTGCTTTATAAGTTTCTTATACTCAAGCGAGGCACTATGTCATGACCATCCAAATTTTTTTATTAAAATGTTTTCTCGCCAATATGGTATGGTTTCGAGCATTACAGATATTATTATCAATAACAAAACGGGGAACAGCAACTAACACTGCTTGACCATAGATATAGTTATATATAAAGTATATTATTATTATTGAGAGAGGATGTGGCATTGCGATCACGACAAATTAAAGTATTTGTTAAGAATGCTAAATTTTTTATTTGAAAATGATCATTTATAAATTAAATATTTTTGAATTGGATCAATTTTTAGATAAAAACGTAGTAATTGAAATCCTCAAATAATATGTATAAAAATAAATTCTATTTAGCTTTATGAAACTAATACAATTTTGCATAAAATTGTAAAAGAAAGTAATAGTAATCGTAATTTGAATGATTCTTCAATATTGTTTCGACAAAGAATATCGCGTTCTGGTTTGCAATTTTTTTTTCAAATTGATTTAATGCCTTACATAGGCTTATAATACAGTACTTGACTAAAGGCAGGTCATTATGATCAACAGGTCAGGTCATAAAACCTCTCTGTCGTACCAAATATACGATAAGTTTTTAATACTGGCCTTGCAATCGTGCGAGGTTTTTCACCTATTTTCTGATGACACTATATTGTCAAAAGTAATTCATTATCTCTAGTCTTCTAAAATTTACCTTAAATAATATGTTTTGTCAACAATTACTAATTAAAATTTATATATAGATTTTTTTTATAATCCTTATTTGTATGTCATTAAAAGTTGTTAGGAGTTCAGGTTCCAAATTAATTCAGAGCAGGTCTTATAATAGTCTTTCATTACAATTTGAAATACGTTAAAGATATTTTTGATTAGTTTACTTGTTTATGTTGCATTCTTGATGAGAGTATTGTAATATCCCCAACGAAATCGATTGAACGATTGAAAAAATAGTTAATATTTTTTTCAGTAACGCATTTTTACAATGCTTTAAAAATTCACATTTTAGAAAGCATAATTATTTATCACAGAGTCATATATACATAATTTACTAAAAACATATATAATATAATTAATAATAGAGCAAAATATATATATTTCACCAATAAGACAATGCTAGGAATATAACATGCATGTGATACTAGATTTGTATACATTAACTATTAACATTAACTTCAAAAAATGGATTAGTTAAGCAATCTATATATATATATATATAATGTACTCTTAAGGGCAATGACATACATTAAAATTTAAATAGAATATATATAAATAAATATATTATATATATAAACAGATAATATACACAATAGACTAACACAAAATTGAAATGATCATATACGATGCGGTATTATATTTAGCAGTACTTACCAAACTTAGGTATATATATTCAGGATAGCAAAGAATATACAAATAAATTAAATCTTCCTGAGCATCATTTTTAAATTTAAGGATGGATCAAAACTGAATTAGAAAGGTATGGGCTTGAACATATTTAGGATTCATAGGAATATTGTTCAAGCTATAGAAAAAAGACCATACAATAACCGATCAAAACAATATCAAAAAATTGAAAACTAAAGAGAATATACTCACATATAATCAGTTCACAATTACATCAGTATAATCAATTGGTTGATTAAACTGATTATAGAAACAATTTTCATTTATTGAGAGTATATATATATAAAATAATTAATCTGTTCAAATATTTGATTTGAATGTGTTAAAACATTACGGATATTGGGTTCTGTAGGTTAATTGTGAACAGAAATATCAGTTTGGTAAAAATAGGAAAAAATGGTCAATAAGTCGTTGAAAAATTATATGCACAAAGTCATCATCATCAGCAGTTTCTGTGATTCTCACTGGAGCATAGGGCATCAATAAAGGACTTCCATCTGGATCTACTTTTATCCAAAATCTTCAATTCGTTCCACGTTTTTCTTGATATCTCGATTTCCTCGATTTTAAGACGTCTCCTCTTACGGCTGCCTTGGGGGTTCTAAACAAGAGCTTGTCGACGAATTTCCTGGCGTCCTTTCGCAATGTGTGACCTAGCCACCACGATTGCTTTCAATTTACATTTTTCATATAAGTCGCAGTTACTGATGACATTTGGCCACCACACTTTGAATATACGTCGAAGACATCTGTGGACGTAACTTTGAATTTTTTTAATAAGAAAGTTGGTCACAAGCCAGGTCTCACATCCATAAAGCAATACTGAGATGACGTTCGACTTCGTAATTGAAATTTACTCAAAAATTGATGAAAAAGAACTTTGCTGTCCAAACTATGTTTGAATTTAACATAAATAATCAAGTTCAGAAAAAGGATATGCAACTATGTTTTTACTTGTATAAACTATAAATATTTAAAAAATATAAATATATCAAACGTACCCACTGTTTTCTGAATTTGTTGTTGTATAATCTATGGGACTTATAAATATATATATATATATAAAGGTTCTACAACTTTAGCTATTATAAAAATAAGTAATAGATAAATACATTATTTAATTTTTATTTTAATTCAATTAATAGATAAGGATATCTAAAATTATTTACAAATTAATAAAAATAATTAATTTAATGTTAATTTTTTCTTGCCGAGGGTGACGCGTCTTTATGACGAAACGAAACTATTTAAAAGTTAGACATTCGATTATTCGAGTATATCAATAGGAATATATCAATGACTAAAACACAGAATATATAACATAGCATCCTGTTTTTAACTTGCTCAATTACTTTGTGTACTGACTGACTGAATTACTTTAATCGGGATTAACAGGACTTTATGCAATAATTAACAAGCAAATCGTATTGAAAACTAAATCATTTCTTAGAAAAATCATAACTCTGCCACCGAATGCACCTACGGTTACTCCATATTCTACATTATTATCAGTATTTTTTGTTGATTAATTTGGAATGAAATCATACAAAAACATATTTTCATTCCTCTGAATTTGATTGCCAGTACCTGTTGGATTTTGCTTTTGTTTTTGTTGTGTGAAAATTCACTGTTTGCTTGTGAAAAATCTTGTCGCGACGTCTTACTAAACATTATGCGGCGGCGGCGCCTGAAACTAATGAACATTTCGAAAAGTATTTTTTTACTGTCTAAGAGGAACCAGCACATTTCTTCCCTGCGAAGACAGTCAAAATATGCTAATGCATTTATAAAAATTCGACAGAGTAGATTAAGTAAAAAAAAAAAAATTTGTTTTCATATTTATATAAGATGAATCGGAAATGGTGTGAAGTAGTAGGTTTACAGTGGTGAAGTATATATATATAGAAAAACTAAGGAGTATAGCATGTTAGCAGATTTTTACATGATATTGTGATCTTCATTGCACTTAAATTAATATATACAACATTATATATGATTTTTTAAATAATAATAAGATTTTTTAATAATATATGTAGGATTAATATACTCATATTAACAAATTAGATTAAGTTATTAATAAATTTCAGTAATTTACTGGGAAGTTATAACTACTTATTTGTAATAAAAGACAATTAATTAAAATGTAAGATAAGAATCATTTTAGAAAAAATTAAGAAAATATTTACAGAAAGGTCTCGAAAAGAAGTGAACTACAAGAATAAAAAAACTTTTTTTTTATATTATTTTAATTAATTGAATTTTTGGAATTTTATGATAATATTATATTATATATTACATCAGTAGTAATATATATTATATTAGTTATTATATAACGTTATTTTAATAATAAATATAATAATAATAATTAAATTTCATGCATAAACGTAATAGTACATTCTTTATTTTAAGAAACGAAAAATATTGTATAGAAGGGGATTTATTTTCTTAGTTAACCGGGTTACGAGATGTGACTAGGAAAGCATCATTTTTAAAACAATTTATCTAAAGAACTTAATCATATATACTTATTATTTTAAAAAACTTTCTTTATTTAGATAGATTAATAGAAATATATAACTTTTTTAAGCTTTCGTATACTGATTCCTTATTATCTTAAATTTTTTATGATGCTACCGTGCATCATCCATCACTGGAATTAACTATTTGTTTGTTTCAACAAAAATGTAAACATTTATTTATTAATACTTTTACTTTCTATCAAATCAATAAAAGGTATTAATATAATTAACTATTAAAAAAATTATTAAAAATTATTTTTGTATCAAAAATAAATAATCTCTTTAAACGAACACTGTTAAGCGAGCTGTTGACAAATATCTGATGCTGTAATTGTAATTGCTCAGCGGTTGCTAAAAGAATTTTACTTTTTGTATATTATAAATATTATTTTTAATCGCTTAAATGGAATATTTAAAAGAAATTAGTGTTTAAACTTACCTGCCACTTTTAGTAATTATCATTTCTGTACCAATTTGATGAAACTGCCGCCAAAGTTCATTATTTTGTAAGTTGACATCTACTCCTGGGAGACTTACACGTGGTGGCATGATAACGTGCCTTGGCATTGGAATGGGCAGCATTGGTGGAAATGGATCTAGTAATAAAAACTTGATATAATTATATAAGAACTGTAGTATTATTTAATATTTAATTTTTTATATTAGCACCAAATTGAAGATTATTCTTGGTATAATTCAAAAAGTTCATAAGCATTAAGATTTAATTTAAAAAGGTTTTAAATAAATCTATTTAATTCAGATTTTTAAGCATGTACATATATAAAAATAAATTAATGCATAACAACTTCTAATTCTCAGTACTATATTGCTTATTTTAAGTAAAGTTTTCTTTTGATGTTTTTGTCTATTTTGTCCAATGGAATTGGTTAACTGTCTATTATTTTAAAATTTCAATAGTAAATTGCGTATACTTTTCCAAGTTTTATTTTCTTGAAACATTAAATGTGCTTCGTTGGACAATTCATGAAATATGTGTGTAGCCCATGAATACACCCATGAATTGTATTGATCGGATCCACTCTATCGTCAGCCTCAAATTTCTGTGAAAACAATTTAGTAATGATCGCTCTGATACTATTAGGCGAACCACTATGCTATATGATATGCTCAAGGACAATACAATTTACTACACTTTAAATTTCTATTTAATCAGACCCAGATCGTCTATTATTTTAATAGTTTTATATATATGTTTTATGTATATAGTTTTATGTAATGATTATTATTTACCTAACATTTTTTTTAATCACATTCAAACTAAGTGATGCAGAAAGGAAAATTCACTTATGGTAAGAAAGAAAGTAAGTTGGATCCACATTTTTAGTGTAGAATCTGTACTAGAATAGGTTTCGGATCAGGAATTGTGCTCTCCGACACAAACCCATTATTACGGAATTCCTAAAACTATATTGTATATATATATAAGCTTATGAATAAAATGTGTGAATGTGGTGAATGATTAAATCGTTCCTTAATTACAGATTTATTTTGGTAACAAATCATTATAAAAATAAAAACTCAAAGAGTATTTGGGCTCTCCAATTGACATACTGCGATCTCTTGTAATGTAACAAGTATTACACCATTAAACAGAAAGCTAAAATCTGTTTTGTTTGAAATTTTTTAATTTCGGATGAATACTAGAAGATTCAATTCTTTATAGACAGAGATAACGTTCTGAAACAGCAGACAGATATAATTGTTTGAGATGTTGATGTAAGTTAAGGTTTTCATGCCCCGTAAAGAAACTAGGCAGCAATTTTAATTCTTGTTTTGGAAATACAATATATCGATTTTAGCTATTAATGAGAATTTAATTTGCTTTGCGTGCTAACTTTGATACTGACAATCGTGTATTAGGTAGATAGACGACACGGAGAAATGATCATTTATAGACCATATCATGACCATTGTCACTAAATAAAATGTTTTACTCGCCATTTGTAATATTTCTATATATGAATAATACTATATGAATATTACTATATGAATATTACTATATGAATATTACTATATGAATATTACTATATGAATATTACTATATGAATATTACTATATGAATATTACGGTTTCCTTATAAACACATCTATTATAAGAATACTAATATTATTAAAAACCAAATCTTAATACTTCGTCTTCCTTTCTTCTAAATTCAGCAGTTTATTTAGTTTAGTATCATCCTCTAACCGTCCCTCTTTACGGTTTGTTAGAGAAATATCATGCTAGGACAGGTTACTCATTACATCTTAAGATATGGGTGTTTCTATCAGAGTTTTTTTGGCCCAAGGTTTATATTCCGTTCTCATAATAGTTTACCAACCTTAGTAGCTAGATCTTTATTTAAGTAATTTTTTCAATATATCTCCTTTATGATAACGGCGAAATACTTTACGTTATATACTCCCTTTATAACCGTTTAAATTGTGTAGACTGTAAAAATGTACTAAACGCCTTAAATCTGGAAAATTGGTGATTATTTTAAAATAGCTACCTGTTTTGTAGAAAAGTATTTAAGCTCTAAAATATGTAAGGCAGAGCTTGAGAAATCTTGAGACAGAGCTTTATTAAAAAGTAGGACTAGGGTTTCAACTTAGGGCATGGTGTTCATCAAAGCGTTTCGTGTTTTATTCTTTGCGGTAGTAGATTGTTATAATAGAATTACTAATGCGATATTAAATAACAAAACATAAATCTACATCATGACTTACTAAACATGAATATGTTTAGCCACTTGCTAGTAAGCGTAAATAAATATGTAATAAATCCGTTGAAAAAGACTTATTAAAATTATGTCAATCGAAATTATGAGTAATAATAAACCTGACTGATATTTAAGCATTGTGATTAAAAACATCGTATAAAGGAACAGAAACTCTTCTACACTTAACAAGGTATGGTAGCAATTTATTTATATCTATTGTCACATTTCCTCCCTTAATAAATTGACTCGTGATTAATTATAAAATAATAGATAATAAGCGGAACTTTATTTAATTAATTATTTCATTGTGAGAAATTTTATTTTTTGCAATTCAGTTTTTATCAAGAAAAACTTGATTATGAAATTTGAAACTACAAAAATTGTTTCTTGTGAGCAATCGACAAATCTTTGTAAATCCATAGATAACGTATAACACAATTTTTTCAATTTAATATTTTTAAATGAAATAGTTAAGAAATAGTTTCTAGTTTTTTCCCATAAACGCATCCTTTCATGTCCCATTTTTTTTGATGGCCCCTTTTTCATAGCCCCTTTTATCGAATATAGCTAAATCGGATTGGTGAATCAAATCAAGTGTCGACTCTTTGGGTACCAGGGCAGCCACGCCGATGATGGAGCCGAAACCTTTATGTGGATCAGGAAATAGTATCCTAATTCTCTCATAAAAATAAAAGAGAACCAGAATAAAAAGGATTACTATGATAATATACTAGAATTAACACAATTTAAATCACTTATTGGTACCTATAAGAATAAGAGATACCAGGATTGTATAAACCTATCAAAAAAAAACTTCGAACCATCTTAGGAATACTAACAGGGCACGGTAAACTAAAACACCACCTTACAAGACTGGGTATACTTACGGATACAAACTGTAGATTGTGTGAAGAGAATGAGGAGTCGGTCACACATGTGCTGTTAGTATTCCCTGCGGTAATGCACATACGAAGTAGGCTTCTAGGAATGTGTATTCTTACGGAAGAGGCAATAAAACTTTGTAAAGTTGGTTCTATACTATTTTTTATTGACGCAACAGAGCTTAAATGCCTACTCTAAGCCCAAAAGGGGCACAATAGATCAGACAGTCGCAGTGCCTCATCCCCTTACAATGATAATAATGTATAGAATATAATAGGATGCGTATAATTATTAAGAATATAGTTTTTATTTGATGCTTTTACTAATCATATCAATTTAATGTGTCAAAACGGAATATATTTTGTAGATATAACAAGTGTATAATATATATTATATATATATTCATTCATATATATATTCATTTATATTCATTCATTTAATGCTGTAGGTGTATGTATAAAATAAAAAATCGAAAATTACCTGGAATCCGTTGCATAATTTGCTGTCGATATATTTCATGTGCAATATGTTGCTGCATTCGTAGATCAACCAACTCGTTCATTGTAATCATTTTGACTTAGTATCTGTTTTCCCTGCCAATTTAATAATTGAGTTTTATTTATTACACTTGCGATAACTTCACACTTTCGATTTAATCGTTTTCTTTATTTAAAACTAGTTTTTTTAAACATCAGTCAATGAAAAAACATTTATTTGTTTTGTTAATTTGTTTAATTTATTTAATTATTTATAATAAATTTTTATATCGTTTAATTAAGACGTTAATAATTAAATATTCCACACCTGAAATTGTTTTAAAAGTATATTTAAAAAGTATTTCAGTGTTGCAAATTTGTTTATCATTTTTTTATTTATTGCTAATAACTTTTGTGTTAATTTTTTTATCACTTAATAATTTTGGTTACAAAAATATCTTTTAATGAAATCCCGTCGCTAAAATTGTGTTTTCAAACCAAAGTACGTGTTTGCACTGAACAAGTTTATTTTTGCGCCGAACACTACTCAAACGAGCTTTACGGGTTCGTTGACTAAATTCGAATTGATAGGAAATCGATCGATCGATCGCCCGTCTTCGATTGCTTCGTATTATATTTGACACGTTACAAACAAGTATTTTATGTGTATATTTTTATTCCTTGTTTTTTGAAGTGCAATAATTTTTTACTTCTTAGTTGTCTGTCTGTTTGTTTGTTTGTTTTGGAAACTGATCGTCTGTGCTATGGCTTGAGTTGCATGTTGTTTTGTTGTCTACTATACTACCTACTACCTGCTGAAAATACCGACAATAGATCTCATCTTCTACAAAGTATAAACAACCAATACGCATACAGATGAAACTAAGTTTTTTAAGATTTCCCCCTAAATTGTGATTGGTTGTCGCAAGCAAATGTCTTCTGTTTCATTTCATCGCTGTTCTTTCTACAGTTTTGTGCATGTGCCTTTCTCCATTTTGTACAAAAAAATCACAACTTTCTTTCTCTTTCTTTGATTATGAAAATCAGCGATGGCGTTACTTTTGCATTTTATTTCGGCTTACGATATTTCCATTTGCTTCTTGTTTTTCAGTTTTATTTGTAATTGGATTTAATTTAAAAGTGCGAAGTTAAACAGCAGCACTAAATGTTTTAGTCAGTTGAGTGTTGTTTTTGTAGCATTTGGTGTATATTAACAGTTGCCGTTTGTTTCATTTTATTGTATGGATTTGCTTCTTCAACTTTATTGTTTTTTTTTTTCCTTTTTGTTAATTGCACGCCATGATCCATAATTTTTATCGCCTACCAGCCGTCTGCGCTTGCGTATATGCCTGGTAAGTCCCAACACAGTGGTGGTCTGTCTCTTGACTCTTGGTGCATCAAAGCACATTTGTGCGTCGGTGACGTTAGGTTCATGGCAGTTGTTCAAGGCATTATTTCACATTAGCAGGTGAATTTGATTGCTACAACCACACATTTTGCTCAATTTGTACTTAAAAAGCGGAAATTAATAAAATGTTTGTATTGCTAAATGTTATTAAAAAAATCTGTTATATTTGTTATATGTAATAATATAAATAAATTAACATAATTAATTGCAATTAGTTGTAATGATTGGGTAAGATCATTTCAAAATGCATGTGCATATATTGCAAAGGTGCAGTATAATGTATGGTTCCAATACATTGTAAGGGTTCAGTATATTGTAAGGGTTCATTCTTTTATATACAGATTTTGTATAAGCAAAGGCTCATTATTTTAAAAAGTGTACCTAGAACTTTCATTTATTTTACTTAATAAGTCAGTAAAATGAGCCCGAGTTATATTGAAATATACTAGAGTTTCATTTAAAACGCAACTACTTTCTGCTATCTAGCCAAATTTCTTAATCTCGATTAATATGACTAATATGACATAGGCCGAACTTTATTAAATTTTATTATGCAATTAGTTTTTCCATAATTTGAGTTATGTAGTTCCAGTTTTAACACTTGTAATTAGCTTAAAAAATTAAATTTTATAATTTTAATTTTTCTTTATCTCTTTTTGAATAACATCATTTATTTTCCGGTAGGTGAAAATCATCGAAAGCCACAGTGATTATCCAAAGAAATTTATGTACAAAATATATATACATTTGAATAGAAATTATATATTTATCCTGTTCACAATTTATTGAAAGTGTTATTACACACTTGTGTATATACTTTGCATATACACTTTTAGGTATCTGTTTCATTTATCTTCCCAATGCAGCTAAAACTACTTTTGTTAATGAAATAAAGATTTGGTTGTTTCCATTAATATTATACATATTGCATATAAAACATATGAAAAATATTTCAAATATTGGTAACTTCCCTTGTGGGAAATTTTTTTTTAATGGTTGCATTCGAAATTTTTCATCCTAAATCAGTTGATTTATTTATAATTAGCTCATTTATGTGAAAGCTCTTTATATGGTTTTTATTTTATTTTATTTTTTCGTTTTTATTGCTACAACTATTTGCATTATAAACAACGAGTAGCTTGAATCTGATCAATACTATACATACATAAATAAGCAATTTTCTACACAAATTACTTTACATTCTAATTCAATGCCATGTCAGCGACATTTCGCCGTTTTAGTCGTCTTGGTTGTCTATACGAGGTTATGATGTTAACAGCTTCTGTGTCAACATGTTACTGTAACCTCAGTTTGTGACTTGTTACTTTCTTTCTTATTTCTTCTGCGACTGTGAACAATTTTAGATCACGGTGTATATCGCTGTTCCTAATGTACCATGGCGCTTTTAAAATATTTTGTAGAACCTGGTTCTGGAAACTTTGGATTATTTCGACGTTACTTTGGCTACGCTCCCCCATAGTTCAGCGCCATATGATTGTATTTGATTGTATAGCAGAATTCCATTTTTCGTAACTTCATATCAAGCTCGTCTCGTTTATTTTTTATGTGTTCCTTCCATCGAAGTTTTGCGTCCAACGTTATGCCAAGATATTTTGCAGTATTGTCATATGGTATCTGAGTACCTTGAAAAGTACCTTGAATCGAAATAGGAAAGTCTGTATTTTTTTATTTGTAAAATCCACTTAAACCGATTTAGCAGAATTCAGTTTGATACACCATCTTTTTGTTCAAATGTCTAACGAATCTGTAGCTGTTTGTAATTTGGCTACTGATTCTTCAACGGAGTCAGCAACCGCCAGAATTTTGTAATTTTACTCCCTTGAGGTACACCAGCTTTTATCGCAGATAGATTTGAATAACATTTTTAATGTTACAGTTTTATATGGTAACAGTTTTTATATGGTAAATTATTCTCATTAGCGACCTTAACGAGCAAAACTACATAAATTAGACAAGTGGAAACAAATTATTATATATCACTAGTAGTTTACAAAATATGAAGCATTTCTAAGAAAAAACGATTTTGTTAATTATTTTCTTATTGTAACAACTTTATATTTTTCTTCAACTTTTTATATTTTTCAAATTTGGCCAAAAACAGTGCACCAAAGTTTAAAGGAGCAAATTACATACAATTCTGCTTCCATAACTCGAATTTCTATAACTCGAATTTCTGTATAACTCGAACAAAAATTTTGTTTGTGCCGACTGGAACATGGAAAAGTACATTCTATAAGTCGAATTTTTGTTTTAAGTATAAATGCATTTTGCTGTTAGGGGAAGCCCTTTTTTCAAACCAAAGGTTTAATTTATTTTCTTATGTTGCTTCTTTGTGCAAATACCAGTTGCTGACAGCGTGGTTTAAAGTAAATAAAAAAAAAAAAAAGTAGCTTCCAATGGTACTCTTAACGTTATATTCAGCAATAAAATTTGTACATTAAGCTTTCCTACAGATGACGATATTATTAAGCACTACAGCTCTAAATGACTGGATCCAATTCTAAGTGCAACGAAAAGTGATGATGAAGGTTCGGTGGATGTAATTGTTCAGCAGCCTTCCAAGAATGAAGTAGAAGACTCATTCAAAATTCTGAATTTATATTTGCAAACGAATGATACTACAACTGATAGTGATAAGAGTATGAATAAAGTGGAATCTCCTTTTACTGAAAGTAAGAAAAAAATTAAAGTTCCAAACCTTAATTTCTAAATATTTTACTTTACTGTAACTTCTGCGCTTTATTTGATTACAAATAAATAAATATCTTAAAAAATAATTCTAGTTTCTTTTAAAAATAAAAAAAATAAAATAATTCTCTAACTCTCTAACTCAAAGTCCCCGTAACTCGAACCTTTTCTTTGCAAAATTGGACTTCGAGGTATGGAAATTAGAATGTATTTGGTATTTTATATGGTTTTTCATTTATATTCGATGATGAGATGAGATTTGTTCAAAAAGTTATATAATAATTTATTAGCAGATTTTTACACTTTCCTGAAGATGACTATTGAAGATAGTCGAAATATTGGAAAAATATTTTAATAAAATATAATTTGTTTTTAAATGTAAATAATAAATTATAGTTTTTTTTACAAATAAAAATAAAAGAAAAAAGTTAGAAAGTTCAGAAAGTTAAAATATATACAATACTTTTAAAAATTCATTATATTGATTAAATTACTTTTGTTGAACTTTTTTGAAGTGTGAAATTTTATGGATGACTGGGTTCAAAAATCCTATACAATATAATATAATTTTCCGTCCAAAAGTATGAACTTAATGTTACGAGTAGTTGTCTTAATACGTATTTCATCAAAGAATAAAATTATATGAACATTATAAGTGACTCAACTTTAAGACTTGTCTTAATTAGAATACTTTAGCAAATAATGTTGAGGATATTTTCTTCGTCCAATGTCATACATGTTGATTTTATCCAGTTTGAAGTCGTTTTAGGTTTTCCTTAAAGGTAGATCAATACGAATATCTGATTATAAACCAATTAGTAGTTACTGGATTGTAATTTATTTACAACTTTTAAAATATCTTTCACATATGCATTTTTTATTACTTCTTTCCAAAATATTCTTAGAGTGGCTATAATCTTTGGTAAACTTGGTAATTAGTTTTTATTTTTTTTTGTATATTTTTACTTAATTCTGCAAGTATTAACATAACATTGTATATGAACTAAAAATTTGTATACCAAAAAGCGAAAATTATTACCAATAATAAAATAGATAAAAAATTTGTACAGTAAATAGTGCGATAAAATACATAAACAAAATAACTTTCTGTGTTATTGTTATAATTTTCGTTCCAACAAATGCATTTCATGACTCAGAATCTTGAAATAATTTAAATTGAATTAGCAAAACAAGAAATTCCTCCTTTTAAATCAGGTGAATAAACAAACATTCATAAAAGTGCATTCTATGAAACAAAACTGAAATTAAACTGCCGAGCCTAATCAATATTTGGAAATGTATATACACCTACTTAAGCCTAGTACCTAAAAAGACACGTACATAATGACCGCTGACAAATTGCAAAATGATGAGTGTACGTCTGTTTTCAAAGTCGGATCACTTAATGTTTCCTTCTATGCTGCCAGTATAATTTGTCTGCCTGCCATTATGTTCTCTAGTGAATTGTAAATAAATATCCTGACTATCATTAAACCGGATATTGAGCGGAAAGGAATTATATTACAATATATAAATTACATGCAGAGTGTTCTGTGTACCTGACGGTGACTGTCTTATCACCTTTTATTTACAAGATAAAATTCTTCATCCATTCCATTCTTTACTAAAGTTTGTTTTTAGTCTAAATGTAAGTAATTGCCTACACATAAACATTTGCACATATATAAATCGAAATAATGCTTATCATAATAATTGCTAAGCTACTAACTGGGTAAATTAGCTTATATTGTTTATCGAAGGATTAAAGTATTGTGTTTCTCAGCTAGTGGTATTGAAAATATTTAATTTCTTTTGCACTATTTTTACTTATTCCTCAATCTGACAGAACCGGAAGTGCAAATATTAGCATTGCTCACAATTCCCGCAAACATGTAAAGTTATTTTGAAATATAATACCTGTAGTATGAAAAAATGCTATAAGTAAATATTTTGCACAATATAGTTTGTTTATATATAGGCTTATATTGTAAATAATAAATTTTTATTCAAAAAATATTATGAAAATCAAAATACTTTAATTTATTGCACTGAAAAGCACAATAATAATAGTCACATAAGTAAAATTAAAATAGGTCTATTGCAAAGTATACAAACTATAGTAAAACAATACATGGACAATTATGGTAAGTTTGGGGATAAGTTGATCCTTACTATGAATATATCATGATATCTGTAGAAATTGCATCTAAAACATTATTATACTTGTATTAAAAATACAAAAATTAGTTTAATTATTTAAAATTAGAACAAATAACATCTTTATACATAGTAAAGGTATACTGTAGACATCTAATTTAGTGAATACTCAATTTAACGTATATGTAATATTACTAACTACAATATATTCCTAAGTTTGTATACTGTAAATGCTTGCTAGACTGGGTGCCTCTTCTACGGATACCCCTATTTCAATCACTGTCAGTTACAGTCGGAAGTTGATTTAAGGCCATTTTTTGCGACAGGCAAATAGTGAATAGACCTACGTTGCCTTAGCAGTCAGATCAAGGGCTACATATTTAATCTATTCCAAATGTAGAACCTCTGACTTGATACTTAGAAGCAAATTAGAGGTATCTAGATTAATTTCTATCTTTATTGGGCACTAGACCATAGGATCAGCTCCCGAAAAAAGGACACCAGAGAACCTGTAGTATTCATATCCAGGCTTGACTAAAGGGATAGCAAGGGATTCAGTTTCCCACTTTTTTCAGATTTTAACGTAATCTTAAGCATATGGAAATATTTAATGAGTGCCAGAAATCATACGGACCATCGTTTTTGGCATTCTTGAAGCGGTTTCGGATATTTATGACTCAGAATTTTTCTGTGGAGGATGAATCTCGCTAACGTCGCTCACAATCTTCAACTGACATTGTAAACGTCATTCCGGTAAAGTCTAACTTTGATGAAAATGAATGGTTGACCTCGGAAAACTCACAATGGGCACAATGGGCTTATTGGCCAATTGTGTTACCGTGTATTTAGGAAAACTCAGGGTTTAGAAAAAATATCTAATATTCTCACAAAAATAGCGTGAAATTATTCATATACTTATTATTATTATTTTTTTTTTATTATTTTAATTCGATTTATTAAATGGACTACGTAAGGGATCATTAATTAATTTGGCCGTCTATTGTTTTTATTCCAAAGTGAAGTATTCAAAAAAACCACCTGGATTATGTAGTTAATGTAGCATCACATTTTCTTTATTAATCTTTGGGACTCCTTTCTGAAATTTCTTGCTTCAGCCCTATTGAAACTTAGCATTAAGAATTCAATTCAATTATTTACAGAAAAAGGAGTTGGTCATAAAGAAGATGTAATTGCTACACCATCAAACACATAGCGTCATCTTCCTTGTTGTTTATCACTGCTGTGTCATTTCAAATGGAGCTTCATCCTTTTTAAAGTAAACCAATTTTCACATAATATTTTCGTATGTGTACTTATATCATCTGTTACCATATGATTATGATTACTAACCTTATAATGTTTCGATACAACGGTCTTTTTTTTGCAACAAGTAAAAACAGTATTATATTGTATTATATTTTTTTTACTGCGAAATTATGCTGATATTTTATAATTTTATAGATTTTTTTCGTGCACGCCGACGGATTTCCAAATATCTAGAACGAATGCAATTTAACCTTTTCTCGTCTGTTGTTTGTTATAAGACAGCATAAATAAGTCAGCGAGAAGGGTAAAAGTGCCGAGATGCACTAACTCGGAAAAGGTTCAACATAAGTTACATAGTATTTTAAATTTGATTTAATAGAAATATAAAATTTATTTATTAGTCCAAAATATCCTTTTAATCAAAAGTAAAAAATTATTCGCTTATATCTCAAAACTATTTTGACAGATTCTTTTTATTGTCGTTGTTGGATTCAATAGACCAAAATATTTCAGAAATAATTCCATTAACCACTGTGTGAAATTGTTCTTTTAAAATGTGATCAATAAATTTGTGAAATAAGTAAATATTGCTTGATGAATTTATCCGTTTTAAAATTATTGCTCATCAAAATTAAACAAAAGTTCAATGCTTTTTTTTATAAAGAAGTTTTTCGAACAGTAGTGAACTACAATAACAAAAATTAATTTTATATTATTTTAATTAATTGAATTTTTGGATGACCATACTGCTGTTTCGAGTATTGCCAAATACCCATCATCAGTGGTCTTGGAAATAATTTTTATATTTAATTATTCGTTAATAATTTTTGAGGCTGTAAGTACCAGGTCAGCGCTCCTTAACCAACTGATCCAAAGCTGTACTTGACTTTTATGTTTGCACATTTTTCTGGAGTTTTCTTAATTTGTTGTGAAAGTTTTTATTAACAAATCCACTTGCTGAGTTATATTAGAACGAAATCATAAACCAGCTGTAGAATAATTGAATAAATTAATTATATTATTATTTTTAATTGCTAAATTTCGATACTTTTCTGTTTGTAGAAGCATTATTTTTTTATTATAAAATTAAAGTTTTTGGTTTAGAAAACATTTTACATCTGCAATTGTACTAAATTTAATATTAATCACAAAATAAATTTATGACAGAGAGTTGATCTTTAATTTAGATTATGAAATGATTATGACAACATTATTCCGAAGTAAGTGAACACGAATGAGACAATTTGTACTTTAATATTCTTAAAATAGAGCTGTTTAAAGACTCATCCAAAGAAAAGTTGAGAATTACATTTCATATATGTTTTTTAGACATAATTTTTTTTTCGATACTTTGGTTAAGTCTACGAAGATACTGCAAAACGCCAGTAGCACTTGAAAATATCTCAAGTGACTTCTCAGCACTTAGAACGTCTCCAACTTTAGCACTTAAGCAGCGTTGAAGAACGTCTGAAAAGCGTAAAACATTTTGTAGCACAGCAGCAAGTAGCACATTTCCAACAGTTATTATTTGCTTATGGTAATTTAAGAGCAAACACCGCATCATCTTTATCAACATTCTCATCATGATCGCCATGATCGACATGAGTAAATGCACTAACAATGACCACAGTAAATACGGGGGGTATCGGGAATAATGTATAAAATATAAAAATATTTTAAAAAACGCGATTAAACACCTCTTAATTATTTGGATACACGATTTGGCTTGGCTGAAGATTGTATGTTGGTGCTTGAGCCAAAGCTGTTAAGTGGCGACAAGCAGCAATTCCATTTCCATAAGTTTTGTAACTGTAGCAATTGTTGGAGCGCGAGCGACAGAGATAGAGAAAGATTTGGAACATGTAAATAAGGTATCTATCACATGTGGATAATGTTTGGCATAGGCATGTTTTAAATATTGAAGTAGCTTTGCAGACAGACAACTGAGTCGTGGGTTCCCTAAGGGGTGTTTACGAATTTACTGTTTGTTCATTTGATGGACTGATCGAAACTATGCCATTGTGTGTGGTGTTAAAGGTGCTGCTGCTGGTCTTTATCTTGTCTTCTTGAAGTTATTTTTATTGTTTATAATCGTTAAATAAATTATATTTACACAATGATTGAGTTACTTATACGGTAATTTGCATAAAAAGTTGATTTGCATAAGTTTTGAAAAATCATTTTCGAATTATTATTATATTTTTAAATGTAAGCCCTCATAAAAATGCAAAGCTCAAAATACTCGTAGTAAGCAGAAGAACTGATCATGACTGTGTGAAAGGAATCTTCAGTATTTATAGATTTTAAGTATGAAGAGAAGCATTTTTTTTTACAATGACAAATAATATTATAAGTAGATGATACATTTTTTAAATTAATACCAAGGAAGGATATATATTTTTATGTTTTCATATTAAAAACAATTAAAAAGAAATCCAATTACTTATAACACAATGATAAAAAGTGTTTATTAAATTTGAAAATGGTTTGATATGTAAATAAGTAGACGTCACAAATCCTATAAACCTTATATAAATAATCTTAATAAATACGACAAATTTATTTGGCATATCCGTATACCTGTTAGTTAGCAAATTAGTTTCTAAGTTTTTGAGGTTGAGGTTTTTTTCTGTGGGTTTATTTTGTCAAGTTCTATAAAAGTTAAAATTTGTAGATAATGTCATATTATTTTTTTTAAAAAAAGATTCACTAAATAAAGTTAAATGTCTAAATAACTCAAATATAAATTAATAAATATTTAAAAGCATAGACTAAATATTTACTAATTGTATATGAGTTTTATGAATGCATATTTTTTCTATTATATGAATTTGCACGTCTTATATTATTGCGGTTATAGAAACAACTTACTAGTACACTTAATTACATTCTACTTTCAACGATTCCTCTGAGTCTTACTCTGTTGTTTGCTTTTCTCGTCATTTGATTCCAGGAATGCTGTGCGTCTTTAAGGACATTCGCCATGTCTTTGCTAAGGCAAAGACATAAATTATAGGATCCATAATTTGTAAAAGATTACTAATCAAAGATACACTGTCACAATGCTTGGAACATAAACTTAAAGAAGTTTTGCAGAAGGAATAGCTTTATAACAGATAAATTTATGCAAGCCATAGATTATAGAATCAACGGTTTTTAACCTTTTAGAATTAAGAAAAGCAAAACAAAACTCATATCGTATTACGAAGTCAGTAGAATCATGTCTGATTTAAAATGTATCTCTTTTCAAAGAGAAAGTAATGATTTTTATGAACAGAAACATATTTATTTCGACATAGGTTAAACCTCGGAAATTTTAAAATTTATTGTGATATTGTCTGCCGATTTTTGCAATTTTCAACAATATTACAACGAATACATGATCTTCTAAATATGTAGGGGGTTTATATATTTTGTTTAAATATTGGTTATTGTTCTTTACTAA
Organism: Teleopsis dalmanni; assembly: GCF_002237135.1. NCBI lineage: Eukaryota > Metazoa > Arthropoda > Insecta > Diptera > Diopsidae > Teleopsis > Teleopsis dalmanni. Next base: position 76,395,411 of record NC_051846.1, on the reverse strand, counting down.
CAAAAATGTAATTCGCAAAAATGTAATATTAAAAATTACATATAATTTGGTGTACATATCTTTTTTGCTTAAAGCAGGTATTCATCATAGACACAGATCCAAAACTTTTGAGAAGTGCTCTCAACGTAAAGCAGAGACTAAAGAAGGGACTAAAAAAAACTGTTCAGCTTTTACTTATTCAAAATAATATCATTCAAAACATATTGTGAAATGTTTTAATGGTGGTTCCATAGTTAATTCAGGGAATTACACACAAAACCAATAACCTAAGTTCGTGATTATATAGTGTTATCGGAAGACTCGAATAGAATACTAACATGAATAGAGCAAACGACGATCAAACAATTATTAAAATTCGAAGACTTTGAAATTGAGATTTGTAGTATCACAATTTAACTAAGGAAACTAGAGAAAAATGTAGACAGAAATGTCTACAAAGCAAAAAAAAGTCTAGATTGTATTAGAAATTAAGTGATTTGTAAATAAACCAAAATAACAACTATTGTAAAGCTAATTGAAACAAAAATAATTATTTCAAGAGCATTAAAAGAGCAAGGCTCATTAAAATTCGGCTTGAAAAATATTTTACCAAATGTTGAAAGAAAAGCTTAATAGCGATATCGACAAAAAAATATGCTCAAAAATATGTATTTATATAAATTGATACTGTTAGTTATTAGTGAAAAGAATTCAATAAGATACTTATGTTAGGAGACTAAAAACAGATATGGTGCTTAATATAAAAAAACAAGAAAAACAATGTTTCATTTTGTTCATAACAGAATGTTTTTTGTAACATATCTTTAAAAATTATAAAAATTCCGTAAAAAATTTAATTTGTCTGACGAAATACTAGAAATTACTTTAAGGACTATCAACGTACCATCAGCTTCAATTACTGGACAGGTTGATGTTTCTACAAACAATGTAGTTCTCGTACGGATTTAGGAAAGTATATAAATAGTTTTTACAATAGAATTCAGAGATCATGTATTAAATCTGCAATATTTATTTGAAAAATAAAAAACTTTTCAATATAGCTTGTGCAGCTTAGCGCGAACTATGAGTCTCAATTAGTCCATAAACAAGTCGTACACTGAACGAATGTGAAACCGTTTTCGTTTCCGGATAAGAACTCTCTTGAGAATATTCCCTTTCTGCAAAATATTCTATACTAAAAAGGCATGATACAAACCATTTGGTGATCATGGGTGCTATTGTGTTATCGAAATATATTACAGACGTTGCCTAATGCGTCAATGAAAAGTCTTTTTAAAATGAGAAATCTTGTCAACTTTGGAAATTACAAAGTTTATTTAGAGCTTGTTTTTGAGTATTTCTTACTAATATTTGATAACTTCGGTTTAACAGTTATTTTTATTTACTGTGACATGAACTTTATTTAATCTAAGCATTGATTTCCGAAACCATTTGTCGCATACGCTCAATCCTACAGTGTTTTGTAATACTAATCGTTTCTTTTTAGTTGTATCCATTATGGATAATTCTTTTGCTATAAAACTAATCTGCAGATAATTTCAGACACTTGAAATTAATAAAATCAGTTTTCAGTATATGATATAAGGATACATTGTTACCTCTAGAACGAAAGTTAACGCAGAATTGGTTTTAGTTCAATTGTACGGTAATGTGAACCAAAAAAGATGTCCTCTACATCACAAATTGTTTTTAAATCTTAATCTATTCTTTTAAAAATTTAGAACTCTAAAAGTACTGAAGCTATAATTAGGGAATTCAAAAAGATTTTTCTTACATATCTTGTTTCGGAATATACGTATATACATACATATATTATTTTTACGCAAGACATCAGTATGTACATGTATTCTACGAACTATGAAAAGTGTGCCAAACATAATATTATTTTTTATTATAAATTTACATGCGTCTTAAAGCGATTAATTGACAATTTAACCTTCTGAGTCCTCATATCACTTTGCGACCCCTGTTTTGAAAAACGAACGCAATCATTTGTTTATACAAAATGGCAGCATCTGTTTGCATTAATTTCTTTAATTGATAACAGTGCGCATGGGCACGCACTCACGCACGTTGGCACGCTACGCCATTATCAATTTGTATCTACATTCAACAATGATACATACATATGTAGATATGTTAATATGTATCTTCTCGAATTTCGGTACAAGTATATGTCTGTATCTAATTTCATTCATTCAAAAATGTAAAAGTGCATGTCTTATCTAATGTTTTAGTGCAACGCCATAAAAACAATTATGAGCCATGCGCTAAACTCGAACCCAACCGTAACAACAACAACAACAACAGCAACAACAACAGCAACAACAAAACAATCAAAATATTATATGCAGACAATTTCGTGGAGTTAAAAATTAATGAAAACGTTGGCACTCCAAGCCAAGTGCAGCCAACTGAAACGAAGCGCGAAGTGACTATTTTGTGGTTTATTGGCGCCAAGTGCAAGCATTTACTTACCGAAAACTAAAGGAAATAGCTTGAGAATAATTATTGTACATTTATGAAAACTAATAGAGTTATTACTAATATCGCATCAGAGAAACGTATTAATTTTTATACACAATTATTCCAGTGCTCCACTTTATTTTGATTGCACAGTTACCGACTACATATTTTTAAATGTATTACGTGTTGCACTGTAATAAATAATTAAAGTTGTGATATATAAATCAAAGACTAAGTCTATTTTACTTACTTACTTAATTAGTTGGTCATTACAGATCTAAATCGTCTTTGACCTCGTCCAGAAGCCAGTTCGATCAGTGGCTTGTTCCAATCACTGTTGGTAGTAGCAAATATTTAAATACCGCTGATTCCACCGAATATACCGTGTTTTCTACTATCTGTTGTATAATCAAACACCTTTCTAGCCGGAACATTCTCTTTCATTTACACGACATTATACCAGTTCATCTTACCATCTAATTCGATACTCGTTGCCAATGCGTAAGGGATTATAGATTTTCCAAAGAATTTTTCTCTCGAATACTTCTAATGTCTTCTAATCACTGTTGGTAATTGTCCAAGCTTCTGCGCCTTACAGAAGGACATACATGATGATATTTGTAGAGTTTGATTTTTGTTTTACAAGAGAGAACTTTATTTCTCAGTTGCCTAAATCACTCGAAGTTACATCTGGCAACAGTGATTCTTCGTTGAATTTTTAGGCTAAAATCATTTTTGGTATTTACAATAGTTCCCAAATAAGTAAATTCTTTCACGACTTTAAATTTATAGTTGATAACAGTGACGTGGGTCCAAAGGTTCTGGAAATTTGCACGTTACTCCTTGCGTTTCTTCTTAGTGAACTATTTGATCGAAGTCAATACTTCGTTATTTTTTTAGAAGTATTAAGTATTAGTATTTTATTTAAAAACTTATGAATATGTTCTCCTTTTTGATGTTAATTTTTTCTTCTATATCATCTTTTCTAATGACAAGTCATCATTTTATCTTATCTGGTAACTCTTAGGGACATGTTATGATTGTAGTCACGTTACGGCAATTGTTGTTACTGCCAATGCAAAATAAAGTAAGCTGTCAATGTCAAATTGTTAGCTCCCAACGGTGCGGAGCAGTGCGACTATGGTTGATCTTTTGTGCTGCAACAGACCCGTTGAGAACCTCCTAATGCCAAAAAGGAACAGTAATGACTGTAACAATCTATCTCTTCGAACAGATCCATTTTGTTGAGGTGATAACGCAATCCATGGTATAAAGTATGGATAATTATTGTATGTTTTAAAATTATTAAGAAAGAATGCTACTACTGCTTACTATAAAAAATTCTTATAAAAATTCTATGAAGTTTTATTTAGACCATTCATTATGAAATGTTCATTTATCACACATGTATTTTTCATAATTATATTTATTGCTATGTCATGTCATAAAAGTCAGGTGAATTCTCAATTTAAACGATTGATTAAACTTTATTTGCTCACATTCGAATAATTTGCCTTCTGTCACTCTGTTATTTTCGCTGACTAAAAATAAGTCAGTAAATTAAGAAATGAACGCGAATAAATACGGAAATTTTTAATATAGCAAAACCAAATAAGCAACAAGAATAACAACAACAACCGCGGTGGGTATATGTAAATAATTAAAAAGTAACAAAATAATTCTTGCAAAAACGCAAAGTTTCACAAAGATTTTTAGGTGCGCAGAGTATTGGAATCTTCGGATGCGTCAATTTTTGTTATTTGTTGTGATTTTTAACGTTGGTCTTGATTTAAAAATATCACATATGTATTTCCTTAGCAAATTACCTCAAGGTGAGTTGTGGGTGATCAAACATTGAAAGAAAGAAGAAGTGTGTGTGGATATGCGTGGATACGAGTAAGTGAGTGCAAGGGTGAGTGTAAACGTGAGTGTGATTAAGCAAACAAGTATCAGAGTGTAGCCGTCATGTTCACTCGTTGTTGCGTATTTGGATAAGTTTTGTGAATTGCTGCGGGTCGCTGGTATCGCTGGTATCGCTTATTTAAATCTTTATTAGCGTTTCCAATTTGACCACTTCGGATCAGCAGACTTGAGTTAGTTAGTGTCATGACTTTCCGGACTGCAATCAATATACCAGTTCCAAATCCAGAAATAATTTTTTTTATTGATAGTATTTTTTTTGTTTTGTTTATTTCTTCAGTGTTTGGGACATGCTTTCGTGACTACCAATTTTTTTATGTTAATTCACTGTTGTTGTTGTTGTTATTGCCGTCCGTACAAAAATAATTGTAGCCAATTGTTGTTGTTTTTTAACATTAAAATATGGACTAAAATTGAAGATTATTGATTATGCAAATGCATTTTCACACTTTAAGCTATTTGCCAGTGTTTTGTGTACTCTGTCAAAGAGAATGAATGCGGGGGTAAGTTGATAAATATACACATTCATCACACACACATATGTACACACTTGGATACATTTTGATAAATCGTTTCAAGAAAAGTTTAAGCCAATTTAAAGTAAATAAAAGTGTGCTGTGTTCGCTGGATTCTCTGGGTTCTAGGCAATAAAGATACTCACGTATTTACATAACAAGTTGTACTGCGTTGTTCTGTAATTTCACTGCAAAATGCCACAAATAAAAAAACAAAAACCGTAGATGTGAAAATTAAAACTGAATTCTTGATTAATTTTCTGGAAATATTTTGTTTTCTTTTGTGCACATTTCAATGCAAATATTATTATGCATAAGAATAAAAGAACTCTTCACGATAAACAATATATAATGCATAAGAGATATTTGCAGGACAAAGGATGAAGCAACTTGTAGTGAATGGTATAATTAAAAAACAAACAATAAACTTAACACGCAGACTAAACGTGAAAATCTTTCATATTTTTTGCGCAATTAAATACAAGCAGATTCGATAATCACACTAAATACTAAAATAGCCAAATACTTAAAAAAATGAAATTTTTTTAAGAAAGAAGAAATTTGAATGAATACAGGAAATGAAAAGAATTGTAAGTCAACATGATCGATCTCTTAATATGATTTGATCGTCATATCGCACACTCTCTTCACAACTCGAAATTCGTCAGTTTTCAGAAAACACAAAAAATATTTTGCAGTGTAGTATCAAAAGAGATAACTGCTTTTTTCGACTATTTGGAATAATAAAAACCAAAGTGTAGTTTTGCGTGTTGGTAGATAGGTTTCGAGTTTCGAGTTGTGCCTCTTTTGATGAAAAAAGATTACATTTGTCTCACTTTCTTACTTATCTTATTAAATTAAAACTGGGAACTAACACTTGGTAGAACTAATTAACACTATCTAAACTTAATGATACTTCGTTTGTGATACATGAGATATTTATACGATCACCTTTCTGTAGATATATTTTCGTAAAACCCATTTTATATAAACTATAAATATACGACCCATAAGCTGCTGAAGAAATCGTCATTGAAACCTTTAGTATTGATATAATTATTTCAAAGAAAATTAAATGAAATTCTTTATTAATATAGGTTTTTTCAGGCATAATTGCACAAAAAAAAATTAAATAAATTTGAAATTATAAAACGATAAATTGGTAACGGTATATCATTGTCATCAATTGGAGCCTAAATACTAGGTTGGAAGGTCTAGAGTATGCGGACGACATTGTACTGCTTTCGCACTTACATCAGCAAATGCAGTCGAAAATTAATGAATTATAAACGAATCATCGAAGGTTGGTTTGGAGATAAGCCTCAGTAAAACTGCAATGCAATGCGTATAAAAACCGAAAACTAGACTCCGTTTACAATCAATGGACATCACATCGTAGACACCGGGAGCTTTACTTATTTAGGGAGTATTCTAAAGGTGGATCGAGGTAAGAAAAAGGACATCAATAGCTGCAATCAAAAAGCTTGAGTATCATTTACTAGATTGCGTAACACAATATACGTACCAACACCAAGGTAAAAATTTTTAATGCATGCGTCAAATCGGTATGCCTATATGAATCGGAAACCTGGTTTGCTAACTTCGAAATCGAAAGAAGATTCCAATCATTTATCAAGCGATGCCTGCGCAACATATTAGGCATATGGTGGCCTAGAACGATTTCAAATGAAGAGTTATGGAGAACAATGCACCAAACAAACGTAAACAGCGAGATAAGAAGAAACAAGTATGGTTGGATTGGACATACACTACATAAGCCTTATGAAGATATCGCACATGGTACACTTATTTCGAACTCCCAGGGGACTAGGCGCAGAGGCAGCCTAGCAATGACCTGGAGAAGGACAATTCAGCAGGCGACGGGCAAATCGTTTAACGAGTTGAGAGCAATACCACAAAATAGAAACCTGTGGTAGACTCCTAAAGGCTCCAAATGAAGTATGGAAATAATAAAAATAATAATTATTGAAATTTGAAAATTTCTGGAAGAGTATTTTGTCAAACTATTAAAAATAACTATTAAAGTTAGTTTATTATATTTCTATTTTTTCTCTCTATAAAAAGAATTATTATTATTACAATAAATTTAAAACAATTGTGATACGAAATATTTGTTTACACCATATATTTGCTATATGGATCAGTAATACCTACAAACGTTAAGATATATTATAAGTTTTAGAAGAATTCAATAAATAAAGCAAATTAATTTTATTTCGGTCAACTGGTCTAACAACTCCTTCAGATTCATTAAATTTCATATTTTATGCAACTTTTTTGCCTCCCTCGAATAAATCTGTCAAAAAGAGTTGTGAATTTAATGAAATCGATGCACTGAAACAAACCAAAAGGTAAAAATTGAATATTTTTTTTTTCACTGTCAAATGTTCTTTCATAAAAATGATCGAGTGAGGAGTTTTAATTTTATGACGTATTCCAGCATCGCCCAATAATCTTCACAATGACGATGGCGCCAAAAATTATTGAAACGCAACATGATAAACACACATTGTGCCACTGACCCAAACGCCCATAACTAAATGGACCGCACTGAAGATTCTTGTTGTTGTAGCAATCAAACGATAAGGTCTTGTGAATTCAGTTTGCTGCACATAACTTCGGTCAAGCAAGACTTTTACAACTAATAGACAGATAGACAGACATACAGAAAAATTTGGATATTGAAAGTAGTAAATTAGAGATTTTCATTAGCAATCAAGGTGCAAATGTGGTTTACAAACTAACTGAGTATACAAGATATTTAAGGCAAAAGAAATATATGAAATAAAAATACTCATCAATACTTTTTTGAATACAGCTGAGAAGTTGTAAAGTTTTATTAAAATTTTAATTAATGAACACGTATAAAATATTTACAATTTTAAGTAGACAATAATTTTTATATACAATGCTTGGTGGGAAAATCTTATTTTATGACATATAAGCATTTCTATATATAATTTTAAATGGGTAAATAATTTTCTTGTTGGAGGTTCCACAAATAAAATTGGAGGAAATGTTTTCTTTTTAAAGATCATTCGAAATTATTAACTTGATTTATGCAATTTAATTTAAAATGGTAATAATTAACATAATTCTAATTTTTTGACTATAAACTTTTATTTATAAATCTGGTTTTGAGTTTTGATTAATGTTTCTAGTTAGGCACAGAAATTTAGACACTGGAGAAAGTTCCATTTTAAACGCAATTTTATGTACTGTAAAGACAAAAAAAAAATACTAAGGGATTTATTAAACCATCCAAGATAGTCTGAAATATACTATTCCCCCATTCAACTTGTCCCCAAACTGAAATATCTTGACATTGTTCTCTCACCTCGGCATAACTTCATCCCACATGTTGACTATGCCATTCGTAACGCCCGGTTCAAGCATACTCAATTCAAAATTGCACTTCGAAGACACAACCAGCTTAATTGCAAACTTAAGCTGCTCTGTTATAAGCAGCTTGTTCGTCCTGTCCTCACCTATGCTTTCCTCATTTGGTCAGCCATTACTTCCGCTCGAATGGAAAGAATTCGCCTTCGTGATTGCACCAACTACATGCGCAAACCTAATGGCAAGCACTTTTCTCTATCCGTTACAACAATGCCAAAATCACTCGCATTGACGAGTAAAACGGTCTTGTCACTCGACCGTAGATACTTCACCTGGCTTCATAACCTCCACCCCGATGTCTTCACTCCTAATACCTTCCCAGAAGACCATATTCAAGCCTTGCACTATAAACCCCCTCAATACCTGTCACACTTCTTCAATGAGTGATTAATCTCACCCCAGCTAATTAGCCATAACCCCACCTCCTCCAGTATCTCCCATCCTATTTAGTTCATGCCCTTGCTTTCTGATTTAGATAAACCTAGTTCACTAGGTATTAAGTCAATTTACTATCTGTTTTCTCCCATGACTACTGAAATGAAGTTTCCACATTGCAGTGAAAATATTCTATATTCATTCCTAAGAGGTGGTTTTAATGGGTTCAAGTCTCATACTGCGGCTTTCAATGCTTCCCACCTACTGCAAATATAAAAAAAAAATCAAATATACTTCTTGCATTAAGTAGACAGGATATTGAAATGTTCACCGGATTTGTAACAGAGCACTGCAGGCTGAGGTGCCATCTCAACAAAGTGCTTATTCCAGTCCCTTATTTGCCCTTAATTAGAAAGGTGTGTGAAAGATCTGAACACATTTTCAGTGAGTTAATTAAACTCAGCAGAAACAGACTTATCAGTATTAGGTACAGGCTCATTGGCCCTGCAACAAACGGAATATAGAAACTGTTGAAGGTTCTCACTTTCATTAAAAGCCTAATGAACAGATATACAACTATATTTAAAATACTAGATCAGTTAGAAACAAATGGAATATTAAAACTGTTAAGGGTTCATTAAAAGCCTATTGGTCAGTTGTTCAACTAAATTTAGAATAGTAGATCACTTTAGTCACGTTACATAGTATTAATAATAACAAAATGAGGCTTTAAAATATGCATTAACTAATAAATCTGATCTACCCTACAGTTAACAGTTCTCGGTGTATCTTACAACGGAGAAGTTGGCAGATTTGTTGAGATTACACGTCTGTACTTCTACTACTAACTAAATATGTAGACATTACTCCACAAAAGGAATATATTAGCTTAGTGAATCTTTTTGTGTTCAATTCCTCGAAGCGCGTACTTACAATCAATTCAACCCTTATTAGGGTTTTGCATTAGGGTTTTGCATTGCATTACTGATGCAATTCAGCATCAGTATGCTGAAAACGTGCATACTGATGCAACTACTATTTTTACTTTTTATTACACAGAATACCACTGAAACCAATACACGGTTTTCCTTAATCTAATGGTAATCTGACTGTACAGCAGAACGCGTACATTAATTTGTTTCAATGCAAAATCTTGTTATATATAGCTATACCACCACATAGCAATAAGATAAGTAGCCAATTGAACATTTTTTGGTCATCTTTTTTAAAGTACACTGCAGGAATTAGAATAATTGCATTCAAAATAATGCATTTTCATTTTGAACATACCAAGAACCAATCAATTAAATTATCTAATGTAAGTGCTTGTAATTAAATTGCATACAATCCTTTTATTCAATGAGCTCTGTTAGAAAGCAAATAAAGTACTGTCATCTAGACAGTTAGCCAGTTAGTTATCGATATATCGACTCATAAAGCAATGCAGATTAAGAATATATGGCTTATATATAATTCAATGTTTCCTTCTCTTCGTCAGAAACATTTTGAGTAACTTAATATATCCTTTATTTAACATGAGAACGATCCAAAAAGATATGAGCTTATTCACTTGATCACTTTAACTACGTTTGTATATAAATTATTATTTATATATAAACTTAGTAAACGTATGGTTTCTCAGAAATGTAGATAAAAATATTATTATAGTTTTTGCTCTCTTTTTTCTAACTTTTTTACAACTTCTTAAATCCCTTTAAAAAGAGTGTTAGGTCAAAATTAAAATATCAATTTACGATTAATATCACCTCATTATTTGGCGAGGATTTCTGCTCTCTACTCCGAAAATTTAATTTAGTCAATTTAATCATATTTGATGAACAATCAATATGGTTAATCAATGTTAAAAGCAATATATGAATTTCAGCTAATGCAGAAGAGTGGGTAACTATTTTTATTAAGAAAAATACAGTAATTCTGCACCAATCATGTGCACCTCGAGGTAATGAATTAGCAGTATTGCCTTGCCATTTCAAAAAACAGCGCATATATCCGTAAATTTTGCAGCAATTAGTATAAATTCCAATTTAAAAATATTTAAAACTCTTTTATCATTATTCACTGTTTTGATAGTTCTTTTGTATCAAAAGCATATTTACGGTTCTACGTTTAATCAACAGTCATCCATCTTATTTTGCTTAAACCATCTTTGGTATTGGAGCAATAGAAACATCATTGTATTACTCTACATTTTTGCAAACACTTGAAGTTGGACGGTTACAAATATTATTAGAAATATCTTGATAGTAACACCACTTTTAGGATTCATTGTTGTATTTTAAAGCACTCTTCATAAAAAACAAATTTCCCCCGTACGACATCTATTTAATAATCTGCTGTAAGTTACAGAATAAAAATTTAAATGTTGTCGCTACAATTATACATTATTAAGTCTACATATTGGAACTAAAAAATAATATAAAATATCAAATAATAAAATTGATATTTCTCTATAATTTTAATATATTGATTCGCCGAGATATAATCACAGCCCGAGTAACGTTACCAAACAAATTCTCTTCTGTAACGCCACCTTGGCAGCAATACAAAAGTAATTTCGGCACTAAAATTACTTACATAATCTTAATGATACGTTTTTAATATCTATATACTCGTATTCAGTAGATTTTATGAACTTGAGAGCTTTCTTAAAAATCGTCAACTTGTCTTTTGCATCCCATCAAATGTTTTACTTGGTAAGTTTAACGATTTTATTTTCTCTACTAATATATTTAGAATAAGTCCTGTTTTTGACATTCCCAAAAATATCATTTATGTTTATAATTAAAAAGGAAGGGATTGGTTGGATAGTTGCAGTGGCAGGCTATCAAAAAAAAATTCCATGCACTTTGTGATTTTTCAATTTGTGATTTTTTGTTACAGAAAAGTATAGCCTAAGTCCATCCCGTCGAATTTAGATAATATAATAGTTATTTGTTCTAGATTTGTCCGAGTCAGGCATTCCCAGACAAAGGAAGGGATTAAAAGTGAACAAGTTCTTTTAATCTTTACTTATAATAAAAATGTAAATGGATAATAGTGTTCACAAGCTCGATAAAATAGTAGCAGTGCACAACGTCCATATGCATACATATTTGCATATATTATATAAGAACCGTATAAAGGACTGAGATGACTTCATCTAATAATTTTGTATAAATAATTTCATGGTCACAAAAAAGTTTAATTACCAGTTTCAATGAACTTACTCCATGTGCATGTGATACGATAAGATTTTGTTAACTCTTACCTAAGCATATATTTTCAAAAAAATGCATTTAATCCGAATTTCCAGTATCTCATAAATTTACGCTGTTTATTTGCAAATTTTTCTAAGTAAAAGGCTATGATAATTTCATACTTTTGGGAATAAAAACGTAAGGTATAACAATAATACCAAGGAAAAGGCCAAAATATATTTGTTTTCCAAAATTTATTTACGATTTTCTAAATATTAATTTTGCCATTTTAAATTCAGCAGAGAATTATTCCAGTACGAGTAATCTTAATGCTTTATGTGTAAAGTAATATAATCTGAAACGAAAACAATATATGAAAAAAAGCAGAATTGTTTTAAACGCTTATGAGGGTATAAATTTTGGTAAAAATCAAGACCTTGCTACTGATAAATAATTTTAGGAAAACAACGTTGTTGTGCACCACCAGTTATCCAGATATGTGGCATTGGTAAACAAAATTTCGTTGGTAACTAAGAACTTGTGGTTCATAAAAGTTAACTATAACCCGCACAGAGGCATCAGCAGTAGCACAAAAGATGTGAAAAAGCTTAATTTTCATTAAAGAAAAGATAGAATATTAGAACTTTATCTTATTGATATAAAAATACGTACATATTAACTTTTGACAAACATTACCATCTATACATAATGGTTTTTTTAATTTCTTAATAAAGTAAATATTGACTCTGGCATAAATGCTTTTGACGCCTTATTTTATGCTTTTATGCAGTAGTGGCTTAATGAAAATAAAATTTCCTAAAATTATCATTTCCGTAGGGGGCAAAACACGATATTTTTCACTTTTAGTTTTATTTTAATTGGCTTATCTCCGTATCTCATATTTATTTTGCGTCATATTTGTATACTCGTATTCTAAATACAATTTAACGAAAAACTAAAACTTGGTACGCATTTTGGTATTTAATATCATAACCAGGTGCATTTTGTAGCAACTAATGTAATAAAAAGCGAAAGTCTTGACGCCATTTAAAACAGTACATCATAATTTCTATGAGTAGTAGAGGCCATAGGTTGATAGTTACTATGTGTATCTGGTTATCTTTTCAGAAAGTATGGCAGACATTCAAAGAGAGTTACGATGGCTTATCACATTTTATTGCAAGTTGTACTTTAGATTTTAAATATAAGCACTTAAATTCCATAAGATAAGATACATAGGCAAGTAACAAATATTTAAGTATGAAATGAAAATATTTAAATTTTGCCAAAACAGGTAATCATTTCTTTTATGACTTTATATCCTTTCTATATCTTTAAAATAAATATGATGTTTTTGTTAATGAAATGACTCATTCAGCAAGAATAATGAGAGATACGGCTTGGCTATAGTGGCGTTAATGTTAATAAATAAATAACATAAATGAAAAATTCATTACAAATTCATTACTTCTATTATTTATTTATAAAATATATATTTGTTTTAATTAATATATTGTTAGTATACTTCTGAAGAATATATGAAAAATAAATATTCTTTTATCATTGGAAATAACTTTTAAACTAACAATTTGATCATCGCAATAAAATGTTAATAATATTGTAATAATTGCGATAACAATAAACAATTTATGGCGCAGTTTTTACTTTAAAATATATAAAATTAAAACATAATAAAAAATAATTTCAAGATTCTATGCTTTCTCTTTTTTATTAAAATGCTTAAAAATTATTGTTTATATTGATCTCAACCTTTTTAATTGTTTTTTAATAGAAGTTTACTATTCAATAATTAAAATATTTGACATTTATATATAATCTTTTCATTGCTTATTAACTTTCAATACCCAAACTAGATATACAAAAATATTTAAGCAACCTAAATTATACTGTATCTGAAAGGTTGTATGCTGCGATTTGTTTTAAAATTCTTTTCTTTCTAATAGCATAAAAATTTGTCACTAGAATTTATACCCGTATTTAATAATATTTTGAACTAACACGCACTTAACCGTAACATAATAGATTATCATATCTTAATAATAAACTTCTTGCGTCTAACTGGATATGCTGGGGTTTAAACCATAGTTCTGTAAATTCATTTGACTTACTTCAATATCATAATTTAATGAAGCTTTTTTCACAGTAGATCACCCTAGTCACAGAGTAAAAGAGCATTAGACACTACCTCGCGTCTTATTAAGCAAAGAAGAAGAATATAACTGGAAATGAATTCATACCTAAATACAAGGAGGTAGTCATGAATGTTTTATTAAATACAATCAATATATACATTTTGTAAAATTCATACAAATACAAGGGTAGACGATTGAAGTGATACATTTTCAAGCAACCATATCTTTTTTACGTGAAATTATTTTTTATTGATTTAAATTATAAAAACTTGTGGAAATAATCAACATTTCAGAATCCAGTCATTCTAACTAGACGTGGCCACCTTTTGCCTTGATTATGGCCTTCAAACGGTTAAAAAATGAATTCCTTCACCACATCCATACTGGCATATTACAAGTCCTCACCTTGCTCTCCAAAATGGCCCAGATAGAATAATCCATTGGATTTGCATCTGGCGAATTTGAAAGCCAATGTGTGGAAAAAATAAGGTGTGGAATATGATTTTGTAACCATTCTTGGTTTAGTTCATTACAAATAATTTACTATTTTTAAGACTCAAGGTGGAATCGAAACATTTATATATATGTATATTTCTTTTAGTGGTCAGTAATATTATGAAGGAAGTTCTACGGAATTATTGATTACGGACATGTCAATATGGTCTAGAAATTAATTCTGATAAGCATTTTCTGATACTGCTCACGAATATTTTAATGTCTCACGCTTAACATCTCATATTATATTAAATATTATTCTAAATTTAAATCATAACTTATAAATCAATCACTTGAAGAAGTTTGGTTTAAACTGACTAAACTAGTTTTTCGAATTAGAAAGTGAGGGAAGAAGAAATAGTTTCTTATGTAATAAATCAAAAGTCTGGGAGAAAAAAGAGAGTTCTTCACGCAATTATTCAAAAGTCTGGTCTCAAAAAACAATCATATATTATGTTCGGGAATCGGAAAAAGTTACTTTGAGAAAACAGATTTCGGTGGCATAAAGAAATAATTGGTGATGTAGGGTTCAATTTTCAAGGTTTCTGCAAATCATTTTCAGACCCATTAGTCCTTTGCCAACAAAAAAACACGTTAATTGTTAATTGGCTCATATAAATGTGTTGCCATTTAAGTGATAACAACTTCTAATAATCAAAATTTTTATGTATATAGCGTTATTTATATGCAGAGGAAGCTGATAGCCCGCTAATGGTCATTTAAAAAAGTCATTTAAAATACATAATAAAAACTATCATACAGATTGTTAAAATTTTTTGTTTTTTCTCTCTAAAAGACATTCCTATTCCACATTAATCAAAGCTCGTATCTTGCATTATGTGTGTTAAGGATTCTACGGATTCACTTAAGTCTTTTGGCTCGATTGGTTTAAAATTAAGCTTTCTTATTTGTCACGTCTGCATCGAACAAAATGATATTTAAATAACCAATATAAAGCCAGCTCGTATATCGTAAATATTGACTTCCGAGTGTACCAATATCTAACTTATCGTAATAAACTATCGATTTCATATATCCTAATTTAAATATTCCTATACATATAGTATGTCTGTTGCGTGAAATCATGTTTTAAAATTACCTAAGCATGTCGCACGCTGCAAAAAGTCAGTAATCATGAACTTTTATTGGTTCATGCCTTCTACATTGGTCGTAATGCTACAATGATTCTATTAGTTTATAAAGCACACCAAAATTAATGTATGTCGAAATGGTAGTATATACTGAATAAAAATCATCTGTCAATTTTCAAAATGATTACCACTAGAAACACCGCTGTCAATTTAAATATCAGATATTTATAACCTTTAAAAAGGATATGCATGACTGATATAGCCATTGGACGAGATGTATTTTACTTTAGGAGTGAGCTACTTTGAAGACAATTAACGAAATTTAATTGATTAAAGAAACATTTTAATTTAATTCAAAACTAAGGCATTATTTTACAGAACATAGAACAACTTCTTTTTTTTTTTCTCATTTGCAAATTTTTCTTGTTTAATTAATTAATTCTAGTAAATTGTACATTTTATATGCAAAAATATAAATTTTATTTATATATATTTAATAATTTCTTTAGGTGTAACTCGCTCTGTTTCCATATATCCTATTTCTTTTGGTATTACTTTGCAGAGTGCATCTATTTGTCTATGTCCCTTGTTTTATATTAAAAATGACTATGTACATATGATATATTATATATGAATATAATGAATTTGTAATTTTTTAAATTTGTATTTATATGTCCAACTTGTTTCCTTTAAAATTATGGCAATTTGTAATTGGATACGATGGAATTTAATTTATAACAAAACTTATTTATTGAAATAAATTTTCCCAATAAAAAAGCTTTTTTAATCTGTCAATCACACTCACCACATTACAATAAAACTTCATTCCCAGTCTATTTTTTTTACCTTCTTTTTTCAATTTATTGAAGCGACAAAATTGCCCGCGGCATTTTACGCCAGTCGGCTTACATCAAATGAGATCGAATGTAACAATAGTCGAATAAGCCGTCAAATTGTTACTTTTAATGGACGCCTTATCTGAGAAATTGTTTTCGACTACTGTATTTTGAGTATCTTCAAATTGTGCCGGCTACTCTCAGATGACGATGATGATGATGAGTCCAATTGGGATTTATTGTTCGATAATGGAACGCATTAATTTTCACCACTTTTATTTATTTTTAAATTTTATTTTTATCACGTTTATATGGTAAAATATATCAACAAACTCATTAAATTTCAAAAGCTTTTTAATCGAGGAAAAACAAAAATTCTATTATTGAATATTGTCAAAGAAAGAGTTTAAAATATTGTCGTTTTTGGACAAATTATCTTATTTTTATTATTTTATATAATATTATTATATACAACCTGTTATTAAGTGAAAAATAGTTTAAAAAAGATTTTTATATAAATGTAAGAATATTCTATATATGTACATTTATGTTAGGTTAGGTCATACCGGTGATCCTTAGGGAATCTACTTAGGTTTATTGGTCCATTGTTTTACCGTACATAGAAGAAACTTAGGGCTTAAAACCACCTAGAACCTTTGGCGAAGCTTAGAATGCTGTTTAAAGGGAGGTTTTGGAATTGATCAAGATCTTTAGGACAGGGGACTCCTAAATTGTTGCCGTGCATGAGCTGGGCAAAGACAGATGATAGAGATAGATAGATGAGAGCCACTTTCATAGTCTTCCCCACAGCGGGGCTAAATATTATTGAAAGAGAGATCAAATCTTCTAGCATGATTCCCTAGTCTGCAGTGACCTGTGAGTAAACCTACCATATCTCAATGAGTCATCTCAATGAGAATATTAGATTTGCTTTTAGTGGAGAGTAACTAGATTGCATACAGATGCCTGCATATCGTTAAGTCTTCTTATCTTTTATTAAAAATTTCAGCACAGAAAGGACTTAGTAACAATTTGCATGATATTAACGAAATGCGCAGATTACTTAAGTGTTCCAAATGAGGTCCTGAAGCACCCATTCTGATCAGCTCATCTGCTCTACAATTGCAGAAAATATCCATATGACTGGTAACACAGATTAGAGAAATATTAAGCTGCAAAGACATTTCGTTTAAAGATATGTAGCAGTCAAAAACCGTTCTATATGCAAATTGGATTGAACTTAAGGACTTTAAATCACCTTGACTGTCTGATATATCATCATGCAAAATATATCTTCCACTTTCAAACAAGTTATAGCTTCCCTAATGGCGATCACTTTCACCTGAAAGCCACTATAATGATACGGAAGCCCACACTACTTATTTTGGTTTCGGATCCATAAGTAAAATTATTAAACCCTCATCTAAAAAGGGACCACTTGACTTTTATATATTTCTGGATTAAAATTCAACATTGAATACGTACATTTTATATTCTAATTTATTATATATCATATATTTTCTACCTAATATAACAACATTATGTAAACTAAAAATATTCAGTTACATATTTTGGAATTTCCATGAAAATTTTAATTCATTCCATTTTCTGTATTGATGTTATAACATCAATACTCATACTAGTTTACCTGTGCAACTGTTTCATTATACCAAACATGTAAAATATGCTCTTATGCGTCATATGATAATTACATTGTAGTAATGTGGTAGCACCTTTCACAAAAAAAAGACACCATAACTAACAAGCAAAGTGGGCCTGACCATCTAAGCTGATGATAGTTCCTGGAAGAGACTGACTAATGACACTTATTTGGGCACGATTAATGATTTTATTAGTTGCCGTAATTTTTATGGTGTATCACGCGTAGTGGTAAGAAATTTCAGGGAAAATCCAGATAATCTTCATTCATTTAAGTAGAGTAAAAGAAGACGATGCTAAGATACTACTCCTTAATATATTTGTGAAAATATCGAAGCTAGTTTAAATTTTATACATAATAAAAAGAATTTCTTAAAGGGTAATATGCTACATAAAAGGTATTTGAGACTTTATTAGTTCATTTGTTTTAACTCATTTTAATCATTTCAATACTGCCTACCTACCGACCTACCTGTCCGCTTACACGCGTTTACCTTTTAATATGTGAACCTGTGCATTAGATTAGGACAGTTGCTTCAGTTATGTCTGTAGTTTTTAATCTGTAGATTTATGACCGTATTTATCTTTGTTTTAATATTTTCCTTTTTTTCCTGAACTTTAATCATTCTTTTGTGTAGAGGGCAGATGAAAAACTTGTGGCTTATAAGGGCGTTTGAATGTCATTTAATATAGATCGTCACATAATGTAAATCACCTATTTAGGTTTAACAAATTCAAGTGCAAATTGTTTTAGAGACGATACCTACAAAAGCCCACTAAATAACCACTTGAGAGTGAACAAATGTAATACGAAATAAATCCAAAATAAAAACATTGTCAGGATAAATGTTAAAAACGAGATCACAATTTGTTTTTCAAAATTTGTTATCTCAAGAGTTTATGTATATTTTCCTTTTATCGTGTTGTTCCACGCACAATTGTGTTTTGTTCGGTTAAGAAAAACAAAAATATCTTTTTATGTTGCTAGATACATATGTTGAGCGTCCTGAAAAGGATTCATCTGCTACGCTTGTAGCATATGTGCACAGTTGCTGCAATCATACAATCTCAATATAATAGGCTTTTTGTAATTGCTTTTATTTGTTTTTGTTAGAAACATCTTTGTATTGTTGTATTAAATTAGATTTTAACCACAAACATGTATCTATAGATGAATATCAAGACGTTATTGACACTTTTGTGTGCGAATTATGAAAACATATTCAATCCTATTTGTGATTGTTTCATTTTTTGTAAACACTCGCTTTATGTTTTTTAAATTTGATTTTAAAAAATTAAGAAAAAAATAAACAAATGTGTAAGTCTATTTCAACTTCGAATAAAATTAAAAAGGACAGTCTTTTTTAGAAAACATGGTTCAAATACTTTCAAAATCAATCGGTATAATAGTTTAAGGAAAGTTTTATATATAGTACATAACGGTAAGGAGAATCAGAGATTATTATTAAAATAAAAACAAACTCAAATAGTTCATACATATATATACAATTTCCGAGTATACACGTATAAAATCGGCTAGCATATATCAATCAAACATTTTATAACATTTTTATGTTGCTCTTATAGATTCTATCTATAAGAATTGGTTAAAAACTATAAGACAATTTATACTCTAACTAATGTATATAAAAATTACAGAACTCCTATTGTTAAATAAAATTTAAACTTATTTATCCATTAAGTAAAATGTCATCAATTTTACCAAATTATATATAATATTTCGAGTTTTCCAATTCAAATTAGTAATAAAAAAAATTATATATTATTCACATTTAGGTCCTTCGGTCCCTTATGTATAATAATAATTTTAAAGCAATTTTGTAAGGCAATATTATAAGAACAAAAGTTACCAAAACAAATGTTTTATATATAATAAACAATATACGATGAATTGACGATACCATATTAGTAGCGTATTATACAAATGGTGTTATATTTTGCAGATTAATATTAAACAGACAAAGTTTACAACTATTAATAGAAATCAAAGTTTATGTGCAAATACAAAGATCATCAATTCAGAGAAGCTCAAAAGAATGCAATTACAACTGCAACTGGTAAGAACGATTAAACACAGGATAACAATCTAACCAGGACTCAAAGTATACCAGTCAAAAGACTCGAAGGTCGAAGGTGTAGAAACCAGGAGGGGTATAGGGCGAAAATAACCTTCATAGCCTATACCCATTTGCATTCATTGCTTAGATGTTGACTCGAAAGTTGTATAGAAAGCAGTAGAGGTTTAGGGCGAAAATAACCTCCATAGCCTAAATACATCTGCATCCATTGTTTAGATGGACTAAAGACAATCAGAAACTGTTGCACACAGCACGATCAATTGAAAGATACGTAGGTTTAAAGTGTGTTTTAGCTAATGATGATCTGTTCAACAAACACGGGAAGCAACAACAAAGCGGTGAACTAGCAATTTATCTGGATCATATTTTAGTTCAACGGGGAATATATGTGTTAAATGGAAAACGAACATAATAAATGGAAAATGTGTTCCACAATGTGATTTATTTATACGATACATTGCAGCTATTAGCTGCTTTTCAATAAATAACTTTCCGAAATTTGCTTTGCTAAAAGAATACGGAATCGCAAATGAATTTAATTGACAATGTTTAATTATATATGTTTACAAATTATTGTTTTAGCTTTTTCTAGCATTTTATTCTTACTGTATGGTATCGTATGAAATAGTATCTTACAAGCACGATGAAGTAAAAGATATTCGTGGGTTTTTCTTAAAATCAGCTTTATATCATCGACGGTAATGTAAAAATCTTCTCGACCAAAGTTATCATTTTAGATGGTCATTAAAGAGTTCGTAGCTTTTTTTAAATATTCTCTTTAGTTTTATTAATTTTTAGATTCAAAAAATCGTTGAAATTAAATTAAATTAATTAATATTGATATATTTAATACAAATTTCATAACTTAAAATGGAATATTTCAAAAATTTAAATGTTGTAAAAAAATAATACCAAAAGACCATTTGAAGAATAATGTCTGAAAAAAAAAAACAATTTATTTTACATAAATTTTATTTTATTTTTTATTTGATCACAATCGTAATAAAAAGTTCAAAATAATATTGAAATATGAAATACTCGTATAAATGCATATATAATTTTCATTTAAGAAATTAACTACATATTTAATAGAATCTAGTATTTTTTTATCTCAATAGCAGAGAAATTAAAACATTTTAAAAGTTAACAGAATTTTTATATTATTTATATATTAAAGTATATATATTACATATGTAAACCGGTAATGTGTAAAAATTATACACTGTTTATGCAATTTGTTTTTATAATATTGTACATAAAAAATTATTCAATGCATGTTATATTAAATTAATAATATTTAATTTAGGTTCTTCAACCGGTGCTAGAGTTTTAAAACATTTTTTAATATTTATAATAACACCAAAATATGATATAACAAATACCATATATTGTATAAAAGACTAAATTTTTTTTTTCTTATTCCATAATTATAACATAAAACTAATTATTTGAAGAATTTTAAAACAGTAATTATTCTGTTTTTCTGATTTAAATAATTTCGGTAAATTATTGCATACCACAAACGATCATATGCTTCGTCGATCACTAAGAAAATATATAAAAAATAAACATGTATTTAAAAACGAAGTTAATGCAAACGATTTTAAACAATAGTTTCGGTTAAAGTACAAAGCATCGCACTTTATTAACTACTTGAGATTAAGACTGATAAAGAGATAATCCCGGGTTGGCGGCATCGCTCTCAAAGTAATTCATTGTTAGAGAATGTTCAAGTCGGTAGCCGGTAGCTGCTGCAATGGTAATAAGCATAACAATATTGTAGTCCGCCCAATTGACAAGCTTGATATCTATGTGTATGGATTGAAGTTGAGGCGCGTAGACGTATTTGCGCACAATGGATGATAAGTGCGTTCTTTTGTTGTGTAAAATGGATCACAGGTACTGATATCTCCTACGGCAATTGTGTGATTTTGTCAAGATGAGTTGAGTTTAGTTCAGTTGAGCCGAGGTGAGATCAATAGCAGGCTTATCTCTGATGACGAGCCTTACGAATTTCATCAAAGCAAAATAGATCACTCACACTTTGATGCATCAACATCATCACCAGTATCATCACCACTCACTTTCTCCATTCTCAATCGTAAAAACGGAAGATATCCAACTATGCCGCTAACTTCTTTGATCATTGAGGCGCAATTTTAATCCCAATTATTTCACTTTTCAAAATACCGACTTGAGCGCTGATATTGTTCATATTGCGTGGAGAAGGGCATCACTTTTTGAAAAGATTAGTGTGAATCCGTAAAAAATGCTAAATTCCATTTAAAAATTAAAAAGCAAAATAAAATTTTTTACTATTTTACTATTAATTATTTAATCATTTTTGTGCTTTTGTATTAAGAATTTGGAGTATTAATTATTTGTATGAATTGAAAAAGTACACATAAAAATTTTTTATTACATATAACATATAAAAAAAATTATATTTTCCGTTACATTTTTATTTTTAAGATTATCATAAACTTTAATATGCATTAAATGACTGAGAAAAATAGGTTCTTTTCATTTCCCCACTGAAACTTCAGTTTTATATATTATAACTGTAACAATTAAAAGCGAATCATCTGAAAAAACAGTCAATAAGTTTAGCAAATTTAGAAATAATCAGGATTTAATTTGGATATTCAATTTTTTTATATTTAACGATTTTTAAAATTAAATAGATTCGTTTAAACAACTTTAACTATCAGACAATATGAGACATACAAACAAGCAATTTTATTTTGTTAAACTAAAAGAAGATCAAAAAAGATCAAAACTTATTGTGTGTATATAATAAGTTTTATGTATAAACAAATGAGACTTGTGCTTTCCTAAAAGGTCTAAAACATTTGTTCCTTTTACCCGTTATCACTAAACATATCTCTGAAGTCATATAGATGCTTTAACATTAACTGACGTATTCATGTTCTCTGGAGAATTTTTTCACTACATTGGTTATAAGACGATGTTTTTGAAGTGCTAAATTATAGTTTATTTTGTATTGATATCTTCTTTAATTGTTTATTAGAAAAATGAATGCTATACAATCACATAAATCACATAAAAATCTAATCGTTCTTAACCGAGTTCAGTGTCAGATGTTCCTCAGCCAAGACATTTGTTGTCTTCCCATGTCGCGTTTCCCTTTGATTCTGCCTTCTATAATTGGTTGCAGCAATTCATATTCTGGATCTCGGATGAAATGACAAAAATACCAATCTTATTAGAACTTCTTCATTTGACACTTTATTCGTTCAAGAAATCTTTAGAATACGAATATATATAGCTTCGATTCTATTCATATTTAGGATTTTTAAAGTCGAAGATTTCAAGCCATAGAGTAGAATGGACCAGACAAAGCATTTCACGTAGCGGATGCGTAAGTTGATATTATCGATACAAATCAGAAAATATGAGGAAATTAATTTTGTTTAGTTTTAAGTCAAATTCTTTTTGGTTTTTCTTTGTGCGATTCTTCCAATGGAGTTTAACCACAAGCGTTATGCCAAGATAATTAGCTTCATTGACATATAGAATATTTATACCATTAAGGTATACAGGTTTATAAGTTATATTTCATAATGTAAAGTTAATGTGAAACATAAATCGTTGTAATATCGTCATAATTTCTTATCGTTGTATCATAGAAATGTAACTTTACATTACTACGATATAGGCTGAACAATTTATGATCACTATAAATCTTATATGTGATCCAGTTGATATACTTCGAATTAAAAAACTATCCCTAAAAGTTTTCTAATGTAATAAAAATAGGAATTATCGTATATGGGTAAACTATGATATAATTTTTTTCGCATTATTATAGTTATATACTCAACGTATCTGCTTAAACGTAACCAGAGTTACAATCGCATCGACTTTTCAAATTAAATTCATAAATTTATATGAGTTATTGAAATTAATCCCATAATATCTGTTTAACAGTCCAATTTGGTTAATAATGCTAAATTATTAAAAAGTTTATTTTATAAGAATATGGAAATTTTTATCTATCGATCATGTTTTTATTAGAAAAACTAATACAAAATGAAATATTTAATGTTTAAGTTTTGTAAGTTAAATTTGAGGTAATCACCATCAGCGTTACATCTCGGGAAGAATTTTAGCTGCATCGTCCTCCAATTTTAGATACCAATTTTTCTGATGTCGTCGATCACGTTCTGAGTTAATCCAAATATTATTAAATATTTATAAAAAAATTAATTTAAATATATATTTAAATATATACGATGAAAAAATGTTGAATTTAATAGTTTTATTTATGAAGAAAAAGTTGAGACTTTTCAATTTATATGACAACATATGATCAGTCAACTGATTTCCATTACTCTGATGATTTTCTAAATCCATTCTAATAATATCTATATAGCTTATATAATGTACCTACCTTAAAAACTGAGATGTTGTTCGCGTTAAAACTGACACACACTCATCGCTAGTAAAATTTGCAGACTGAACTAATCACAGATATATAATGAATATATGTGTACTTTAAGGGATCTCTATAATATAAACATTTTATGAAACTTAAAGTAACTCATTTATTATGTGTATGATGTGTATAAAACTTTCAATTATGTTATTTAAATATAGGGTTTAGCTAAAGTTAGGAATTTTGCTGTATATAAGAATTAATGAAAGTAATTTATATAAGAATTCTATAAAATTATACCGCTAAATATCACTAAATATACTGTGTAATAGTTTAAGATATATAATGAATCTAAGATTTACAACATTAAGCTAAAAACGTAACCAATTTCTAATATATTTAATTCTGAGTTGAAATTAAATCTAACTAGACGATCAAAGAAGTATAATTCCAGCCAAGAATAGAAAATTAAAATGCAAGACAAGAGTTTTAAAAGTTCAAATAGTTGGGAAATTGATAAATAATTGTGAAGCTAATGATATTCTAACTAAAACATCATTTACTTCATTATTTCAGACAGACATAACTAAGAAGACTTTCTTTTGTTGTTTATTATATTACTCTTCAATATATAAAACTTTTATTGAAGAACTCTTCCGATTAAACTGTCGCATTTAGTTTTACATTAGAATTGCATTTTCGCTTACAATATATGTGTTTTAATTTTTCTTTATTAATTTTTTTTATTGTTAAAATTAAATTTAAAACATGTTTACTTCTATTTTGAATTTTTAATTAAGCATTGTTCGATTATATTGATTTATATATGATAAATATACTGCTCTGAAATTAAATTTATTTGCAAAATTATTTATTTTGTTTATTATTTATTTTATTATTTAATTCTAAAAAAAGCAAATATTTATTTTGAAAGTGCATAAGAAATTATTTTTGTATTGATATTAAATACAAAGTAAACTTATTCATCTTTCTCAACGTATGTGGACTATGCTCAAATGCACAACAGCAATAAATAAAATAACTACAGTAACAGTGATAAAGTTCTTACTTACAACAAGTACTTAAAGTACTTAAAGTACTTGTTGTGCCAGATTGAACTTCCACCTTTGTTCCTTCTACCATAATCAAATAATACAGTAATTGAATCGAAGTTGTCTGCACATTTATGTATGTTAGAATATATAAAATATGTTTTATAACCTTTTCTTTACTAAATATAAAATCTAATTTTGAAGAATAGTTGTTAGTAACAGTCATATATTTGATTGTTTTCCAATTCAAATCATATTTTCTTGAATTTTCATCATAAAATTTGTATACCTAGAGAATCATATTCCCATGTCTGACTGTTACACTCCACTATACATACTAACATATAAAAATATATATGTATTTAACTATTTTACAATTAATATATCTCAGAATAAGCGTATAATATATAAGTTAGGAAAATCTTTTTAATAGTAGCTATGAGCAACATAAATTCATAATTCGTAGAATCGAATGCTGTGACCCTTATCAAAATGTCTAATTAAATAATGTTATCAAATTCTAATTCATAATCACATAACAAGATTTAGATTTTGGCTTGCATGCGTTATATATGATATGTGAGTATCTAAAAATCATATATCGACCTGATAATTAGTTTCAACACACATTTAAGAGTGTGTGTAAAACTTGTATAAAAAAATCACTGGCGCGACGTTGTTAAATTTTAAAACACGCCTCTGTCTCCAGCCACATCGCACTTTATCCTACTGACTCACAACAGATAAGAACAAGCAAAAAGTCCGTACGAGTATTCGACAACTCAAATGGACAGGCGGACGTCGGACGTCGGACAGACACAAATTTATACTGAGATTCTTTTGTTTTATTAAAAGAAAACCTATACAAATAAGCGATAAAAAACTACAGAAATAATTTTTAATATAAGAATGCGTTGATTGCCTGCTTCTTTTTAATAAAATGATAACTTTGCTCCAGACAAATATTTCATTTCCTCTACAATTGGAAATGAATGTGTGATGAGTAGGTAACATTGCAACTAAACATTGCTTCGGAGCTTTGAGCGAACTCACAGTCCGCACAGTCACAGTAGAAGGAAAGAAGCACAAATTCGTACGATCACCATTTAAATATTTCGAAATATCGTTTGGGAGCAGAAACTTCGTAAACTGGATTATACGTGTGGTAGATATTTTTAAACTTTTTTAAGCTTTTACAAGCCGCCGACCCAATGTAGTAGATCTGCTGCTTTGCCGATTTCAGCTGTTACTTTCCTTCGGTGTTGTTCCAATTTGCTTACATCTTAACAGGCTTTCGTATAAGCCAAGTACGAATATTCCCACAAAATAAAAGAGCTAAACACAAGTGAACTGATAGGCATAAAATGTTGACTCTATCTTGCAATGTTGGGAGCCGTTTAACGTTGTGTGGCAAAATATCGTCATTCATTGAGTACGACTTGCAGTGGCAAGCTGCTTGGCTTGCATGCCTCCAAACCGTATATTTGTGTGTAAACATGATTTTGTTGGATCACTTGGCGCCAGGTCAACTTCAGCATCAGCTCTTACTTATATTGTTTAATGAATTTCCATTTTGTTATTATTTTTTTCTCTTGTGCTTTTATAATCTGTGGCAGCCTCTGGCTGTAGATCTTTTTGCTCAATTGTGAAGTTTTGGGGCGATTATTTTCGATTTGAGGCTGCAACTGTAAAACAAATGCTGTTGACGTTAACGAGACTTTTGACAGGTTGATTCATTCATTTTATGCTTTTATTGTGTTTTGGTGATAGTTGAAGGTGGGCTAGATATGAGAATATCGATATTTCCTTTTGGAGGGCGTATATGTAACAACATTTTTATTAATGATCAACTGAAGCACCAATACATATGTTTTTAAATATTTTAAATTCTTTGATAAGGTAAAAGAAATTCAAGATTTTCTGTTACTGATATGTGAGAAACCTTAATGTGGGTAACCAACAACGCTATATCAGTAAAAATTTAGTTAAAATATTAATAGATAACTATAAGTATAACTAATGAACTATTTCCAATTTTTTATGTGTATTTCACCAAAACTATTACAATAAAACTTAAAGCTGATTAGGGAAAAAGCAAATTAAATACTTTACTGTAGACTATCAAATAAAAGGTTGAGTTAATCTAGCTGTCTTGAAGCCAAGTATAGATTTAAGGGTCGTTTGCAATACTAAATATAATAACATTTATGTAGATTTTTCAGTAAAATTTCTTTTCAATTTTTTCGCAGTGGCTGAATAACAATTTCTAAGATAGAGCCACTAAACATTTTTTTATAGATTTTTTTAAAGTATGGCCAGTCCATAGCGGAATTTGAAGCTAGACCCTGCGTATTGTTGTTCTAATACATGCGCATCCTACTAGCTGATCAATTGTTGATTGACTAAAAGAGACAATAAAAAATAGATGCAGGCAAGAAAAACAGTTTTTTACAAGACCTGTTAAATAATGTAGCGTAAACATCAAATAAGAACTTCATTATCATCCACGATTTAACAGAACATTAAGGTCTTAGATGTTTCAAACAAGTTGCATCTAATCATCTATTTCTAATTGCTGCTCCCCTATTTTATACCCATAATATTCTGCAATGGTCGTACTCTTTGCGGGTGTACACGATTTTACATTCTAGTTTCATTGCTGCTTTCTGATTATGGAATTCTGATTATGTACCGCAGCCAACGTTGTCTTTGTTTCTTATTTCTTATTATGTTAATCATACATCCTCTATAAATAACTTTCTAATGAACTGGAAATATTTTCTATCCCAATAATTTGATATTATAAGCAATAACTTATGATACTTGTTTCACAGAAAGTTATAGTTTTTGAAGTATTCAGTCTTAGGCGAACCTGCGAGGTACTGGACATAATTAAATGAAGACAGAAGGAGTGGAATCAGCATGTTCAAAGAATGGAAAATCATCGTCTGGCCAAAATTGCAATGGCAGAAAAACCAACAGTCGCGAATTACCCGGTCTACCGCCGAAGAGTTGGCGGACATCTGGCTCTACACAAACTTAATAATTTGATATTTCATAATTGCACAAAAATACATCGTATTCAATTGTTGTAATAAAACAGGATTTAATAGTTTGTTCGCAAAATCCATGTGCTATCTGGTCTGTACTTCAATTTTGAAATATTATTATATGTTACTTCGGTCACGAACCACGTAAACAAAACTCCATATTAAAGCCTAACGTCTAAAAAAGATGTTCGATAAAATTGTTCATAGGCAAATTAATAGGAAATACATATACATACATTATACAAAATATAAAGGAAAAAAGTACAAAATATTGTATTCAATGAAAGTATATCTGGACATTGCAGCCTCCGGACTATTTTTTTGTTTATTTTTTTTTGTGGTAAGGAGGTGGAATGCTTTACGCACCATCAAACCAACCGTCGTCGAAATAGTGTGTCTGACTCCCTAACATTAATGTGTAGTATACGGACTAGAACACCCCCTCTTCGGCGAGACTCATTCGCCCTCGGAACTGCTTTCGCATTACTTCGAGAAGGGTCCCTTTTATGTTGGTATTTCAAGCCATACTCTTGTGATTTTCGGATCTTCGCCCAGACTTTCACTTTTTCACCGAATTTTTTTTTGGTGTCTGCACTATTTGCTATTCTGGTTTCTGGTTCTTCTTTCTAGATTTCTAATTTCTTCATTTTGAGGACTTGAATCACATATGACTCTATCGTTTGCCAGCTCTCAGGGTTCGCTCTAATTTTTTCCTCCGGACTATTGGGTACCCGAATTATCACAAGTATGCTATACCTAATTTAAATCATAAAGGTTTGCACTTTAAAAATGTTTAACTAATTCAGTATTAGAATGTTTACTTCATTAATTTTTTTATGATTTACAGTCAAACTTCCATAACCTCGAACTTCTATAACTCTATAACTATAACTCAATTCTATAACTCAAACTAAATAGAGTGTAACAGGGTTTAGAAACCAAATTACATACAATTACAAAAAAGTTCTTTAACTCGAAGTATCCATAAGACAAACCTTTTCTTTACAAAATGGTACTTCGAATTATGGAAGTTTGACTGTATTTTACACATATTTTTTCATCTAGAGCTTCTTTCTGTTCATGCTATTCCTTTTGTTTTATCTTTCATTCATGGTACTTGTGCCCATTTAGTATTCATGTTTCTCGGATCTATTTAATTATTTATAAACTTCCTTGGTAGTAAGAAATAGAGATAGACGTGTTTCTAATTAAATTCATAAGATTGCCAACTACTGGAATTTAACATTTGTACACAATAAACATGCAAAATTTTTAACACATTCGTTCGATTGTCTGCTTTTGCCTATTAAATATGCGTAAATATTAAGACACTCACACACGTACTACTGTTAATCAATAATATATGATTAAATAACAGCGATTTAAGTGGCGACATTTGTATATAAGTTTGTATGTACAAACATCAGTTTTCACAGCTTAACGCAATCGTATAATGAATCCATTCTCATTTGTTAAGCCAACAATTCCTGGTATTTTCATGGAATTTCATTTTAATTCAGCTCAATTGAATTGAATTAATTCACGCCTCACGAATTGTTGTTACTGCATTGATCGCTGTTATTACCACTGTTAGTCTTCTTTAACTCTGTACAAACAGCACCGAGTTGCCAGCGTTTAGAAAAATTGTCTCCCGTTGCAAAGACTCAATAGCAGTTAATTTTTAATGCAAATCGTTTCCTCTTACGCAGTTACAAATTTTTCTCTTTTTTCATAATATCATGCTATGATATATCAAAATGTTACATTTTTAATATTATTTGTACATAAGACTGTAGCGTAAAGGCAACAGCATACGTGAAATAAATACTTTTCAGTGGTTGTCAAAGGTGTTAAAATGCATTTGCATAATCATTCATACGTTTTTTCGATGTTTTCTATCTAAACAATAAAAATTTACATATTTAGTTAGCTTTTGTTATGTTATGAAGAATCGAAAAAAAATTTATTAACAAACTCAAAATAAATGTGTTTAAAATAAACATAAACTTCAGAATAAAGTAAGATCTGTTCTCAGAATACATATATAACAATAACATAGTTTAGAATAGTTGTTTTGAGTTTTGAGTTGTAGACTCCGACGTAAAATTTGTTTTTTTTTCGAAATATGTGGAGTAGATAAAATAGAGATTCATTTAAGCAATTAGTTTGCTTAATTTGTCTAAATGAGAATGTGTAATACTAGCTTAATGACTGGTTTATTTATCTAATATTTTCCAAGGTTTTATTTAAAATCAATAATACCATGCAACATTCTATGTATTTTATAAAACTTATTTATAGGATCTATTGTAGCGAAAAATATATTAATTTATTACTTTTACAAAATTTTTTTGTTTAGAATACCGATTAGTAAGAAGGTGAAACACGCTATCGCGACTAATTAAATATGACTAAAAAATTAAATAAAAAGTTGACAGTCAAGGGATAAATGGTAAAGAATTACAACAACATTTTTTTTTGATGAATTTTTTGGTTATCATACAGCTTTTTCGAGTGTTGTCATGTACCTATCATCAGTGATCTTTGCAATTATTATTTAGATTTATTTATTCGTAAATAATTTTTAGGCTGCAAATACTTCGAGTTCAAGGGATCTGGGACATAGCCGTATTTGACTTCTTTTATTCAAACTCACAGTTATGTCAATTTACCAGGTGATTTATACTTAAGATTTTTTTTTTAGCGAATAATTACAATTTTCAATGGAAACTAATTTTTTTTTTTTAAAAAATATTAGTCATTGACTTTTACACATTTCGTCCATATTTTAGGTATTTCAAGAATACCATTTCAGAAAAACTGCTTCTCTCTTGCGTAAACCATTCGTCTTGCCATTTTCCAACAACGTTGCAATTATTGAAATGCTGCTTTGCACGTACGTGCCCCTTGGATGTGAGAAACTGATATCCAGATGTCCAGAGGTGGGTGCGGATGGATGTTCCACCCAAGCGATTTGAAAATATTTTTCACTGATTTTGCTGTCTAAGACGCCGCTTTGTAACAAAATCACTTTGTCATATCTTCTGGCTTATTCCGCTCGTCTTTCGATCAAAGTGTGATTCAAATAATTCATTAATTGACGAAAGTGTTGTATATTAACGGTTTACCGGTCTCTCCGTACTAGACACAAGACCATAGTCTTCTTGCCCAAATGACCTTTATGTTGAAGAACAGACTTCGTCAGGTGAAAGTCAAGATGTTTTTTGCTTCGGGTTATCAAGATAAATCCATTTTTCGTCACCCGTAACAATTCCATAGAAAAATAATATTTTTTTCGTAGCGTTGGAGCAGCATTTCACAAATGCCTTCACCATTTTATTTGAAGTTTATTCAGACCATGTGGAACTCATTTACCCAGTTTATTGATCTGCCCCATTGCCTATAAATCTCTGCTGATAGTTTTTTTACACATTTCATTCATACGCCAATTACACATTTCATTCATACGCCAATTGCTCTTGAGTTTGATTTGAGACGCTATTTTGTGGTCTACCAGAGCGCTCACTGACTTTCAGAAGTCACCACTTTAAAATTTAACGAAGTTACATGACATTCCTTTATGTACTATATAAAATTAAATAAGAAAAATTATTTAAGTTGAATAAAGTATACTAACAAAAAATAAATATTTAAAATAAACCTTCTCACTTCAATTTAATATAATTAAGGACTATTGTCACAAAGTTTAGAGTTTCCATTTTATATCTAGAAATACAAAACGCAGATATTATGCAATAAATATTTGATTTATAATCATTAATTGCAATATACGTACTACAACAGGATAATATTAGTTTGAAAATACACATACGAGGAAGTAGATGGGTAAATTCAAACTGCAAACAGGAATCAAAACCGGAAATTCATTTTCTCCTTACTTTTCGTGTCCAAATATTGTCTGGGGTGCTTTAGTACAAAAAGTTTTGTACAAAAATTATCATATAAGAGAGGAACTATGCCAAATTGGCATCAAATAAAATCATCTGACAAGCATTGACATTTCTCAATGGTTAAAAACAAATTCTAGGGGAGACTTATTGTACGTCCAAGGCTAAATTTTGAGGTATTAGTTTCAGAGATAGTGAAATAAGAGGAAAGATTATGTGCGAACTAAGAATAATGGTACTGAATTATTAAGAACGGAAGAGATTTTCTGAGGTTGAGTAGGTCTCACAGCAACGAAAATAAAAGTTTCAATAAAAACAACGAAGAATATCACATTATTTTTCATCTGATTGTGAAGCTGTCAAACTGGCTAGAAGAGGTACACAATTTCGCGGTAATGAATTTCAATATATGCCATCATTCAATTAGTTTCAGTTGTACTGATCGTCGGTACAGAAAAATTTGAAATGTCACTTATTTAGTTCAATACTGCATTCTATAGTCTGTCATTCTCTTCCTCTGTTTTTGTGCGAAGACCTCAGTGTACTATAGGCATTAAAAATTGTATCTGTTTTAACATTTTCGCGTCTAAAGTAGGAATATCTTCAAGTAAGGTTTCTTGAAATAGCTATCACACCTTAAAATTATGATATTATAATGGGTCCACTTCTTAAGATCTAAGTGAGTGTTGCCTCTTATAAAAAAACTGTCACTGCTACCTACTATCTACTATATTAAAAATTATAAACATATTTATTAATACTGAAAATAGAATAAGAATGAAGACATTTACCTCTTTTTGTCCCCATCCGTACTAAATTTTCTAAATACAGACATAGAAGTTTAAACTTTATAGTGACCATTGCCTCAAATTATCTTTTATATATGTTTTAGAATTTTAAAATTGTGGTTTGATTATAAATTAATAGGCTTAATCGAATTAAATAATTTTAGTTACAGTTTTACGTTCTCAAAACGTAAAAATTCTCTCTCGAAAATTATGTACCAAAAGAACAATAGTGAATTAATTTTACATGTGTTAATTTTATTTTATGTTTCTTATTATGCATTAAACGTTTTTAAAAATAAAATCGTCTACCATAACAGGAAAATTTTCACTCATCTTGTTTAAGTTAAGTTTTTCGAGTCTGAAATGGTTACAACGTCACGGAACGTTATGGTACTAACATAAAATCTCATTTTATACTACAAAAGATTTATAATAAAATATATCAATATTTCTCAATTTTATTTTGGTTAATGAATTCCTACACATTTATAACACTTAAATTTTATTATTTGATTTTTCATTTCAGTTATTGAAGAAATTTTTTTACAACCACTGGACCACCAAGCTTAGGTCATTAAAAATTTAATTTCAATCAAAACTCGCTGTCAAAATTTTATAAAATAGGAAAAAAGAAAACTATTGGAGTTTCAAATGACGTTAATTCAAACAAAAAATTAAAATTTGGAAATGAATTAATTATCAAAAATCGTTCTGTAGAGAATAAATCGTTACATTCTGGAAAGTTAAAAACAAAACATATTCTAATGATAACGAGTTGACAGAGCCATTATAATTTTCTAATAAAATCTGTAAAAAAGGTGGCCAACAAAATGCACTTGTTATTCCAACGTTTCGACGCTTTTAAGTGCCACATTAAAGGTTTTATGTAAAAATATAAAACAAAAAAAATTTGATTGATATCCTTTTTAGTGATGTATGCACCTTCATCGTTTTTCAAACAAATTTTTGCTAGAAAATGGCGTAGTAAAAAGGGGTTATTAGTTTTTTTTATTTATATACGTATTGATAGGTATATGATATGATATTCGATTAAGTTAATAGTGGTATTCACGAGCTCGGTAACAGAGTTAAAGTCCAACCGGTTACTTTAAGTCGTGAGCACACCTAATTGTGATGTTTTGTTTGCCTCTTGTCAAAACCAGTTGTGTTTTAGTGAATATCGTAAATTATTGTGAAAACAAAAGAGATTCTTATGTAAATATCAATCTTATGCCAAAGTTAAGTCAAAAAAGCAAAATTGTTAATATTTTGATATAAATATAGTCTAAACAGGATAAAATGGCTTAATGGTAAGCCGCATATGGAAAATACAATGTGTACGAATGATTAATATTAATATTTTTCATACGAAGGTAGTGATGAGGAAGAAGTTGATGATATATTGAGCGATCGTTTTAATTTAAACATTATATTTAATTTATTAACTTAGCTTAATGTCCTGCTCTTCACTTAACACAAAAAATTATTATTACTATTATACACATCTCAAAACTAAAGACACTTAATGAATTATTAAATAATTCAAAACTTATATGAAAATACGCTTCGAGTACTATTTCAATTCAAATTTTTAAAATAAATGTGCGATATTTAAATTAATCAAAAACAAACCTTAATTGCTGACCGGACGAAATACTTAGTAGGTATAAATACATTTTCAGGGTAAACTTTTTTCGTATTTATAAGAAAGGTGGCAACATTGAAAATATGGTAAAAGGGCAACGGAAATGTTGGTAAAAGGGTTGAAAAACATAGCAACGCATTCTTCAATATCAATTGTGTTGTTGCTGCTTTACACTTTTAATACGTTACTATGTTACAGAGATCTTTACTCGAGCTCGTGAATACCCCTAATGTTTTGAATTTTATGAGAGTACATATGTAAGAGTACATATGTAACACAAATGGTGTCGATCCTAAGGAAAGAAAAATGTTTCAAAGAATATATGATTAAGTAAAATAAAAATTTAAATATTGAATTTGACGAGTTAGAGACTTATATACTGCTTATATGCAGTATATATGAAATGTACTGCTTATAGCATGCTATTTAGATAGCAGCAGATAAAGGCTACGTATAAAATGGATGTATTGTGTTGATGAAGTTGGTATAATTAGATACATTTGGGTACGATCATAAAAACTTAGGATGAGTTGAAGCAAATTTTGGTGAAGACAAATACACCATTTATAGTATATAGTTAGTTCAAGATTTGGTTCAATGTTTTATTCTTGTAAATTCAAAATTTCGCATCAACAGAATACTTGAAATGTTCAAGGAATTTTTGAACTGTTTTTTATACTCATCAGGTGGAATAGACTTTAATATGCCTGGGATGGTTTCGCAACGCTTTTGGGATACAGTCAGAATTTGGAATAAGTCAGTTGAATATGACAGATGATCGATAAGAATAATCGTTTTTTAAAAATTAATGTGCCATGAAGTTTTTGTGTGATAGTGTATTATCGATATTTTGGTCAAAATTGTTGCTTTCTGAATCATAATCATTGTAGAACTTTTAAATATTAAACTGTGGACAGTTCCTTTTAAACGATCTGTATTGTCTTGATTTTACTCTTTTAAGAGCATAATTTATTTAAAATACATCTGAGAGTGAATTTGTTCCCGTACACGTCATTGAGATTTTTCTTATGTTTCTTTCATGGGAAAGAATTCTCAATTTAAAACAGAATTCAATATTCTTTTTTTGTTCTTTGTTGTTTTTTTACAGATGTAAACAAAGTAGGATACTTCAAAATATTTGATTTAAAGAGTTATGAAGCGAGATCACTGAAATTTTGACAGTAAATAAAAAAAAACTATTAACTCAACATTATTCTCTCGTAGATGGCACTGCGATAAGGAATTTTTATGGAAGCAGTCTTATCGGATATGGAACTGTCAAATATGATAATGATGACACGCTTTGATTATAGCTATTGTCTTAATTTGATAATATAAATACTATATTTTTATTCTTCTTCTTCTTCATTCCATTTCGCTCCCAGGGGAATATTAGGCCATAATTTTTTTATTATTTATTAATAATTGCGACATTTTCATTAATAAACAAATTCCTTTAAAAATCTAAATTTAAACGGAGACTATCGCCAACGGTTTTTGTTTGTTGTCTTTATACATTTAACAGAACTCAGTTTACATTTCTCACCTCAATATCGGATCTAGTTTCGTCACTGCCATTAATTCCCTTATATGCATATGAATTAATAATACCTAAATTAATCTAAGCTTTAATTAAATGGTCAGATTTATTACAATTACTTTATCTAATTTACTAATTAATTTTAATTAATTTAGATTTAGCTTAGAGTTTCGTTTAATTCACAGTTATACTAAAAATTTTCAAATAATACATCACTTACAAGATCCCTTCTATGTTAAGCATGCAACGACTCTGCATTTTAATAATGAAATCCAACAGAATTGGTCAATACGCAGGTTGTTCGAATTGCGCCTAAACGCTTTTGTGCGCGGTTGTAAACAACAGCAGGAGGTGCGATGGCGCCAGAGATATATAATGGTTCACCCTTTTCGTTTTATTGTTGCAACATTCGTTTATTTGGTATTTGACAAGATCACTAAACAAGCAACACAGAATTGTGAATAATTCAAAAAACCATCACAAATTTTTGAAATTCGAGACATTAATTTTTCTCATAATTTTTTAAGTACTACTAAATTAGCCAAACAAATTTAATTACCTGTAATTAAATTAAAACATATTGAGCATACAAATTAATACGTTGCAAAGAATTTTTTGTTATTAAAAATTATTTTTGTAGCAAATTCCATATATAACAAAGGATCTTTGTTGACTTCAACAAAAAAAATTATTTGAAGTTTAAACATTCGCAATTACTAATGAAGAATTTGTCAGAGATACATTTTGGACCAAAATCGTTTTAATTCGGTTAAAATATGCCACACACGCACTTGTGCACCGCATAAATAAATCTTAAAAACTGTACCACATTTGATGAAGTCCAGTTTTATTAGCTTTATTAGCCTCAAAAAACTCATTAATTATTATGAATTCTATAAATATTAATGCATTTTTAAATGTAATTATAACAACTTTAATTAATAATGTGCATTTTTAATCGCACACTTCGCCTGTGTACAACTCTCAGGCCGTTCGAAACACTAAGATCAGCGCCGGAACGACTGACTCTGGAAGGTGGTCCTACGGATTGATGAACAAGTGTTTTTGTCATTTTTCTCGCTTTGTATTTTTCGCCTTTTTGCTTGTATTTCGACTAAGTAAAATTTTATTATCATTTTTGGCAGACACATCGATTAAAAATTCATTTGCTTTATGTTGCGTTAAATGTGCTTTCATTTATTTTAATTACTCACACATAAGATGTGACCAAAATATTTAAACAGTTTTCACGTATGTGAATATTTTCTGATTATTGCCTAATAAAATTTACAGAACTAAGAATAAGTTTAAGTTTAAGTCGTTGATAATATCAAATTTTT
Source organism: Teleopsis dalmanni (assembly GCF_002237135.1). Lineage (NCBI taxonomy): Eukaryota > Metazoa > Arthropoda > Insecta > Diptera > Diopsidae > Teleopsis > Teleopsis dalmanni. Next base: position 76,357,463 of record NC_051846.1, on the reverse strand, counting down.
TTAATGCAATGCAAAACAATATATTTTTTTATAATTGCAACATGATTAGAAATTAATTTTCTCTAAATAATTATAAAGTAATGTAATGCCTGAACTACATTAGAAGTTAATGTAAATATAGAAGCTATATAATGTTTTAGTCGATATTATTGTATAACAGAATAATAAAAAAACATGAATATATTTGAAAAATGTTGACTAATTTAAGTTAGGAAACATGTTGCTTATATGGATTAAGATAATACAAACGTACATTTACAGAAGAGTCGGGCAGGTACAACTAATAAAAATCTTCTAAACTATAACAATTAGATAGTTGAATGTTAACATATACCATTAATTCTTCGAATATAATTAGAGCTTTTAGTAATTTTGAACATTTTAATGTTTGATTACGGTTGCACCCGAGCATTTGGTTCGAGCATAGTTAGCTGCTTGATTATGTTCGAACACTTGAAGTTATAGGTTCTTGTAAAACATAATATAAATTGAAAGCAAATTTGCTGTTCCATTAGCTTGAATATCTTCGGTAGCTTGAGCATTTCTGTATATCATTCGATCCAAATAATCAAGTTAGATTATACTCAAACTTCTGTCAAAGCAGTTCGATGTTCGAATACTTTAAAGCCCTTATTTAAATACATGTATAGTAATTATTCGACTGTATTTATAAAAATACAAAATTTTATATATTCAGATAACATAAGGCCGCTTAGTTATCGTGGGTCAGAAGCAAATCTAAAATTGTCTTGGAATGTGTTTCAATTATTTTATTTTCTCGCGTTTAACTTAACTTCAAAAAGAATTTTAATAATAAACAAGCAGAAAACTTTAAAACATTTTTTATACAAATTTCAGGATTTTTATTTTAGTATAGCCTATGTTTATGTTTATATAATATTTCCATACCATATATACCAAAATCTTTTGAAATAAATGATTACTGCCTTGAAAAATAAAGAAAAAAGTTTCAAAAAACGTAAACGATACTTGCATTGGTTGCATTGGTCTTATAATAGAGCATAATTTAACCTACAGATTTCAAGAAAATAAATCATTTTGGATTATAATATGTTATTAATTTCCATATATCTAAAGCATATAGGTGGATGTTACAATAAAAAGAGGTATATGAGTGAACTTATTAATAGGACAATTACTGATAATAAGACTAATGTCACTAGGCATTAGCCTTCCCTAATGCACTCTCAATATATACTGCTATTTCGACACTTGCAAAATAATTTTGTATATATATTCATGATATATAACACAAATTTATTGGAATCATTTTAATTGATAAACTAAGTTTATGAGAATAATTGATATACAATGATAAGCACTATAGAAGTGCTTGACTCGTGATTGAATTGAAATTGAGCAATAAAAAAAAAATAAATTCAATACATTTTAACTAATATTTGGGTATATAGATCACTTACTTTCTTACTTAATTGGCCATAATAACCCCTTACCGGGTTTCAGCCATATGTATTACTCCTCTCTAGGTATCTCTGCTGCGTGTACGCCATCTTAAGTTTTATATATCAAGCAGGGTTATTAGTGTCTCTACTTAATCACTTTACTAAAGTTACGATCTAACCCTACGCCTTCTTTCTTCAACAGCATCTTCAAACGTCTCTTTCGCTAGAACACTGTCATCCATCCCCACGACATCACCAAACCAGCAAAGCCGCTGGATATTAATTTGTTGAATTATATCGATTTAATGATAAAGCTCGTATAGCTTGTGTTTCATTTAGATGCGATAATCGTCGCCAACTTAGAACCAAAGATCACACAAAAAACTTTTTTCTCGAAAAATCCGTGTATCTTCACCATTCTCTAAAAGCGAAAGTAGAAGCAAAGAGACGATGAGCGACCTATAGAGCATAACTTTTGTTTGTGGAGAGAGAGAGAGCACTGCAATAGTAACTCTTCATCTGATCTCCAGGATAGCATATACTGATGTCGTCAGTTGATTTGTTTCAACAATTCTAAAATATTTATCCATATTCCAGCAGTCGAACCATTCATTCGACTGACATTTGTGTCTCGAAAATCGATGTTTTGAAATTTACTTATAGAAAATATTTTATGTTAATGAAAAATAACTGTTGAATGCTTTGATGTTAATCGTTATTTTTTCATTACGAAAAGTCTTGTCTTTTCCAAATAGAACTTAATTAATACATTTAATTAAAATAAAAAATAACCGCGAGTCTTATTGAACAGCATATCGGCTGTTAAGTAAGTAGGATAACACCATATATACAATATAAAACAACTGAGATCTTAAAGATTTCAAACTAATGTGTCAGCTTCATTTCGCATTAACATTTGTCTAATAGTGAGCACATTTCTTTTTGGAGCTGTTGAAATGAGATAATGGATGAAATGGCGACACAACGGGCCCATATGAAGAAGTCAAAAGTCCATTTTTCCATATTTTTCTATTCGGGTCCTAATTGCACGAATCACCTTTCGAATTGCTTCCATATCTATGCTATTCACTATATTTGGTCCCCAGCGATTATTACCTGTTTATATAATCATTCTGCAAGTTAGATGCTGAAATATTAGAGAAGTGCAGCAATGATTTTATTACTCCTGAAGGCAACTACGTTGATGAATAAAGTCAAATTTTCCAAGAACTTGTTATTTTACTGGTTATCCTACATACATATGTTCTCAGCCGATGTGTGGCCAACTCCTCATTCTCTTTACAGAATCTATATACCCAGTCTCGTAACGTGGTATTTTAGTTTGCGGTGCTTTGTTAGGATTCCTGTAATTATTCTAAGTTTTTCTTTTGATGTTATAATGATAAAATTAAAATCCGTTTAAATATGTTATATGTGCCAAGGTTCTGTTATCTAGTAGTTTTTTTTTTATTTTTTGTATTTATTGATAAACGCTTAAAATTGATGTCTAATATTTATTCACGGAGAAATCCAGTGAAACAATTATTTCATTACCTGAAACTTGGTTCAATTTAGTCCACGTTTATAATATTATTTACTTGTTATTATACCATAAAGTTTATGATTTCTTACTTCTCTATTATTTTTTATTTTTTATTTTTACATATTAAATATTAATACTAAAAAAGAAATAAAAAATATGAGCAAAAAAAAAATAAATATATACTTATAAAACCTCATATGTATTTTATTTAAAACTGCATTATTTGAAAATTAAATCTAGTAAATAACTTTAAAGCATATTAATTATATAAAACTCAAAATTCAAAATAGCTCTTTGCGTAATTATGTACTTCAATTATTTTTTATCTTCACGCTACAATACTTTTTCACAAAAATTCTATTCATAAATTCAAAACATATGCAAAAAGTACATTTTTTTGGAAACAAAATGACCAACTGCGAACTGATATTCATGTCAACGTTAACAACTAATTTTATCGCCAATTGACAGTAGTTAATCCAAAGCGGCTTGTATCCGCATGTCAATAAATGAAAACTTATAAGACAACAAAAGACCCGACCTAAGATATCGATGACAACAATTGAAAAATATCTACATAATCGCACAAAAGCGATCACTTAAAACTAGCCAGACTAAAAAAAAAAGGAAGTCACAATGGCTGTGGCACTAATATGGATCGATGGACTTAATGCCGAACTTATGTTTCGTTTTGCCTATTCAGCCACTAAGTAGCAAGTAAGTTTGTAAGTAAGCGGTACAATTGTCTTGGAGCAATTATGTGTAATCGATATGCGGTGCAATCCGATCCGATACGATTTAAAACGATGGCTCTAAATCAGTTGATGCTGATGCTATCTCAGGCAATAAATGTGTATTTAAGTGTGTTCACATTGTATGTACAGGAGATGCCGCTTAGAAGATACGGCAAGTATCATTCTGTGTATATGTCGAATGAATATTGAATAAATCCAACAGGATTTGTCGTTTTTAAGCTTCGGTGAAACATTCTTTCGCTCTTGTGGGCGCCACAGCCAAAGGCAAAGGAGCACAAATCAAGTCATTTTATTTCGTAAAAATATTTTATACTAAATACTCTTAAAAACTGATTTCTGCAGTTGATTTAAACATAGTTTATATAAATATTATCTGTAAAATAAATTCAAAATAAAATCTTATATCAAAATATTTATTTTATTTAAATGTTTTGTAAACGTTTTGGTAAGAGCAGAAAATACTGCATGAAAATAGTATGTTTACCAATTTTGTTCAGATAAAATTTTCTTCTCTGATACATACTCTGTAAAGAATCCGGAATTATTAAATTAAACGCAAAAGAACTATTAGTCAATTAAAATTTATCAAACTTATATACAGTCAAACTTCAATAAGTTGAAGTACCATGTTGCAATGAATAGGTTCGACTTATGGAGATTTCGATTTAAAGAATTTAAACCCTCTTGCACTTTATCTAGTTTGAGTTATAGAAAATCGAGTTATGGAAGTTTGACTGTATTTTATGCCAGTGAGATGACCTTCAACTGTTTGAGCTAATTTTCATTTATTACAGCAATTGACTTGAAGCGTTTTGCTCAAATTTTAATTTTAACTTTTAAAATACATGGAAACACGATGTTAAGCCGAATTTGGATTTAGACATTGACTTATTAGATTTTATTGCAGAAGTAACTTATTGGTTATTGCAGAACCATGGCTTTACCCGATCATAGAACACTTTGAAAGTGTAATTGTAAGCATCTGAACTCACTGGGTAACATATTGCACTGATATCTAGCATGATAACATATCATTTTGCCACTATCTTATAAAAAAAATTATAACAAAATCAATTATTTCATTTATAGTAAATACAAAAAACACAATTAAAAGTTTAAAATGCACAGGAAAAGTTTAACATAAATTTTTTATAATAAATTACATTTTAGATATATTTATAAAATATTAGGTTTTTTTAATAATTTTTCCTAATTTTTTATGTAATTGAAAGTTGATAATTATACATGTATTATAATTACAATTATTTGGTATTTAGATGAAATGAAAGTTCAAATTTTTTTAAAACTAAATTACATAAAAATGTTATGAAAATGCATTAATTCAACAAGGTATAGACTACAAGTTCATTAATTTATTTCAAGTCAAACGAACTTTATACATTCTTTACTACTTACCAGCTCTCAAGAAGCAGACGCTTAAAGCAAATATGATGTGTAGGACCAGATAAGATCACTTAACTCGTAAGGTTCATATGAGAATAAGCAGCAATGAGTTGCTAACTAGTAGCCACATGGAAAGTGATCATTTCAACGATGTATCATCGATCATTTTATTCGACAGTCCACCATCAGAAACGTACAAAAAATGGTGTAGAAGAAAATTAAATCATCGTCAGTACGCATTTGGACCAAAAGTCGCCACAGTTTTCAACTAATATTATGTTGTATAATTTATTTTTTTTTTTTTGCCACATTTGTTTTTGTAATATTTTATTGTCTTCCCAAAATTTTAAACTCAAAATTTATTTATTTTTTTATTAAAAAACACAACGCACCTTTACTATTTCACTAAAAAACAAATGAGATTATATTCAAGATCCTTATCAAATATTTTAACTCGTTTAGTTTACGGCGCCTATATTTGCAGTTATCACCTTAAATCTTCATGGTTAAGCATCAAAGCGAGCATTTTAATTAAAAAAATCCAAAAAATTTGTTAGTTTTGTGAAATGTGTGCAGACTCCCAGGATCTTAATAGGTGATGGCATGTCATTTATATTATTTCATGATTTTGTTAATTATCCAGGCATATGAAGGTACACATACGAGTATATCTTGATAAAGACTCAAAAACTGAGATAACTTTTGTTTTAATATATTGTTGAACAAAATTTTTTAGACCCAACCAACAGGTGATATCCGATAGCTGGCTTGTTTTTAGTAATTTGATGAGAAAATTATTTAAATTGATCTGCCACCTTTTAATGATTTATTACGAATCATTTAGTACTCATATATATGCTGATACTTTGCTGAAATATATTGAACTCATATTAATAAATATATATAACTTAAATTCTTTAAATAGAATTTTTTAAACTAATAATACAATATATAGATATAACAAAACAATTTTAACATATGGCGTAATATTTCGTGATCATAAATAGGTGGCAGTACTCAAAATGCTGTCAAATAAATACTGTGTTTTAATATACGACAGATTTTATACGATGAATAAAAATGTCTTGTTTTAAATGTAATTCAAAATACGAATCCTTTGTTTTTTCGATTTGGCAAATAATAGTTGTATTTATAACAAGAATTGCATAAGAGTAAGTTGGAATATAAAATAGTGAACAAGGTACAAAAAACCAATTTTTATTAGAAATAAGGCCACCCATATCTCCTCGAAATTTTTTTATTAGTCAAGTTACAATAATTAACAAAAAAAAAACAAAATCATAAGATGGAAACATTGATACTGGAGATATATCATAAAATATGTTACTTTTAGTACTTTTAGTTCTATATTAAAATCACAACTCTTATCTAATTTCATTGCCAATATATACTGTCACTATATATACTAATATATAGTGATTAAAGTTAATGTGAATTATATTTCATAAATTTAAAACAGTAGCACTTTTTAAGTGAATCAGTTTTTCTCGCACTGTTAAATCAAACTATTTCATAAATTCTATCATCTTAACAAATTATATCTAAAATACTTTTAATTCTATATTAAAATCACAACTCCTACGTAATTTCATTGCCAATATATAGTGTAGTTTTGATTAAAGTTAATGTGAATTATATTTCATAAATTTAAAACAGTAGCACTTTTTTAGTGAATCAGAGTTTTTCGCGCTATCAAATCAAACTATTTCATACATTCTATCATCTTAACAAATTATGTCTAAAATACTTTTAATTCTATATTAAAATCACAACTCATACCTAATTTTATTGCCAATATATAGTGTAGTTTTGATTAAAGTTAATGTGAATTATATTTCATATATTTAAAACAGTAGCACTTTTTTTAGTAATTCAGTTTTTCTCGACGTATCAAATCAAACTATATCATTTGAATTCCAGCACAAAGATATTTTTTTTCAAAAAACTGAAACACAAATCTGCAACACCCTTCAGTCAATTCTTTTTCATTAAGTCCATGATATATAAAGAGCTATACAGTAGTCACGTCTAACGTGAAACTGTTCGTTATCTCAATGCAAATTAAAGAATTGAAGGAAAGGAAGAGAAAAAGTTTAATTAAAATTTGATCAGCATATTAGTCGTCATATTACAACAGGATAATTCAACCGTCCATTGTGCAAAGCATACAAAGGCTTATTGTTCCTCATAGCAAATCCCACTTTTAAACTGATTTGCAGGCAGTTCGGACTAAAATTCAATAGAAAATCTATGGGGCTTATTATCTCAAAATGTTTATGGTAATAGAAAACCATTTGCAACTCTTAAAGAGTTAAAAGAAGCCATTACTCAAGAATAGGCATTAAATTGATGTCAAAATCCTGAAAAAATTAATAAATTCGAAGGCAGGATGAATTCTAAAGGTGTTTAACAAGAAAGGCAAATAGGACCTAATACCGTTAATTCATTTTGTTTGTTTTATATTAAATATCATCACTAAACTGTTATACGTGTTGTTCTGGTTTTGTGCATCGACTTTAGATATGAGGTCTTGCGAAGATATAACTTTTTTCCCATACCGTCATCTTGTACCTAAAAGGTTATTTCGATATATTTAGCGATATTGTTTTTCGTTCTAGATTTTCAATTATTACAGTTTTTATAAATCGTTTTAAATCTTTGATGAGTTGGTATCACTTAAATATACGCTCAAACTTCTGCTATTATTTCATTCATTTCATAATTAGATTGAATAGAATATAACTTTAAAGTGCTGCTTTAACTGATTCCTGATACGATTGGGTTGCTTTGTTGATATATCAATGTTAAATTTATTACATGTTGATTAATATTAGATGTGAAAAGTGACATAATTTAAATATTCTCCACATGATATCCTACAATATTGGATCCTTTTGAAATAATTTTTAATAACTTGATATTTATTAAAACAGTCCAATTAAATACGATCATTTGACAATTACGTTATAAATATGCAATCTTTCGACCTTTTTTAAGGTTGATGAAACATAAAATTGTAAGGTTCTTATATCCTATTGGTTTCTTTTGAAATTCGGCTTAGAATAAATGTGTAGTTAACTGATGATTTATTTTATCTAAAAAGTTTCACTCCTTAAAAATTTAAGTTTCTCTGATGGTCATCTTATGTCAGCACAGACCAGGATGATCTTTAGCTTTTAGTCAACTAAATTTTTTAACTTTCGAGCTGCTGTTTATCATCATCAAACTCTGAATTCTCGCTAACCAAATTTGACACCATCAATATTTCATATTCCTCAAACCCCCTTTCTTTAACTGTAAACATATAAGCTTTTTCAAAAACTTAAGGGCATGTTATGATTGCAATCAAAGAACCAAATTAAAAGAGAACACGCTGACTGGACTCTGCAGGCTAAATCACCATGTTATTAGGGTTCACGAAAAAGAAAATTAAGTCGTGTTTGAATCGCTTTACGTTCTTTAGTAACACAAGAATATCGTCCACCGACATATGTACATTATATCGAGATATTTTTAGTGAAACTGAGAAACTCGTGATATAAGAAAATATGTGGTCAGATAACATACAATTTGAACTTGGTTTATTTTTAAACTTTTATAATTTTAATTGATATTCAATTTGGATAGAATGAAAATACAATTATAGACATAATAACACGTAATAACGTTTTTAGGGTTTTAACATGTTTTTAATAATAGTTCTCATAGACTTTGATATAAATGTAAATTCTTGCATTTGTATTAGTTCTATATACATTTGTATTAATTATTTAACATTTTTTATTAAAATTATATATCATGACCCAATACTTATTTTGGAGTTTCCGAGTTTTCTGACTTAGCTCGGCTATTATTTGACGAATGTCACTAAACAAAAAGAAGTCTAATGGTGTCGAATCATATGATGTTGGTGGCCAACAACGATCAACAAAATGCAAAACTATTCGTCCAGAGAACAATTCGTGTCGTATGACTTGGAACATCCATATCCTTAATTTCACACAAATAAAACTGGTAAACATGTGAATTTAGCGTTCAGAATAGACAATTTATGTCGGACTTCCAGACCAAATCTCACACCTTATGGTTACATATGGATACTTTTTAATGATCTTTCTGTTACTGTTACTTATAGATTTTCCACACTTGAGGTGCGAAAATTTGGATGTTAACATAAATATCAAGCGAAAATGAGGCCCATCACTCAAGAAAATTTGATTCCGAAATTTGTCACCATTTCTGCAGTTTTCAGCGTTTGTTAAGCGATCCAATTGAAAATCTGCAAACCATATTCTAAACATATTATGCATTGGATGACAGTTTTATGTGAGTAGTAAAAGACCAGTACTGATAGAAGGATTTTTCTTGCTACACAAGGTTATAATAAATACTTGCTATTTTGACTGAACGATATGAATATAAAGTCGGTCAAAATGCTTGTAAAAGAGAGAATCATATATATTATATATTTTTACATAAAAAGAATATATTCAGTAATTATTGTTCGACTGCCAGTAAGTTTATGGAATCACAGATAAATCTTGAATATATAGGCAATTTGTTGGGAAGATTATACTGGATTAATTTTTTTTTTGCAATGTTTTTGGAGTATATTGTCTATATATAAAATTGTCAAGAGGGATCTGTCCTGTAATTTCCCACTGGGTACGCCACTAATTATATACAATAAATTGATAATACAATTTGTATGATAAAATAAAATTCGGAATTTAAACTGTCTTAGTATGATTTCTAAATTTTTAAATATTTATATAGAGTATGTTTAAATTAGCCATAGATTTTTATTCAGAAGTAATTTCTGTTGATCACCACATTTTCAATATATTTTTGTTAACGCAATTTACCACCATATTTCATAGATTCTTGTAAGACCGATTTGTATAATATGGAGAAAAAATCGTGATCGTATTCGCACAAGACATTAAAAAAGGCGCATATAACTCGGTACCAGGCATACATTTTTTGAGGAAAAAATGTATTTATAATTTAATGGCCATAGAAATTGTTGTCGTGAAATGCCTTAAGTCTAATTACTTACTTAAGGCATTTAATAATAACAATTCTTGTACTATTTGCCTTTTTTAGCAGCCCGTTTCCAATTCTGATATTCTAGAGCAGGGCTGTCCAAAGCACAGCACACGGGCCACAAGCGGATCGGGGCTAATATATGTGCGGTTTGCGACATGTTTTAAATCTCCCTCAATTACGCAAATTTTCTTTTGATAATTTCATTATTTTATTTTTATGGCATCCCAAAAAAATTAATTTAAATAAATAAATTATAAAACTAAATTTAACATTATCACCGTATTTTAATTTTTCTCCATAAAAACCATGGACGTATGTATTAGTTTCTTAGGCCCTCCAATCTGTACAAAGACTTGTATTGGGCTGCGATCGTCTCTGGCCTGGACAACCCTGTTCTAGAGTGTTAAAATATTATCGTGAATAAATTTGATTATTTTAATAATAAAAACTTGCCCTTTTAAGTTTAACATCTTATATTCGAAATAATTTTTTATTATGTATAAGTTATATTAGATATAACAAATATTTGAATCCCTTTAGCGTGTGAACGGTACATGTATTAATATAATCTTAGTGAATCGTACAACACAAATTTATATACACGGAATGAGTCTGTCGTGTTATAGAGGGACATATTGCAAATAATTGTCAACACACATATAACTCCTGAATTTAATTTCAAGCTCCATTGACAATCTTGTCCATGCATTAAGTCTGAGCGACGAGCTTCTATTAATAGCTATTCAGAATTTAGAATTAGGAATTTCATTCACGAAAAATCCCATTTAAATTGTAGCAAACACTCTGAATGTCAAGTTTACTATTAGAATTCGCGTACAGCAGATTAAAAACTTGCGCCAAATGTTTATTAAGTGGCTATTGGAATATAAAAACAGGATATTGCATTTTGGCGTCAGTCCATCGTAAATGTTTCGAAAATTGTAATTTACAATCGTCTGCCAAAATTTGTAACGCACTACGCCTTTGGGCGCTAAAAGCGATAAAACAATTTTACCGATACCGCTGGGCAAATATAATTTATGCGTTGCTTTCCAATAGAGAATGCATACACATTACAGGTACGTAATGCCCTTGAGTTGTGAGACACTTTCATGGTATGTTGCACAACACTTGCGAAAGAAAATCATATAAAAACTTACAACAACATTTTTCCATATGTAATAAAAAATATTAATAGTGTGGACAATATTACTCAGATTCCTCAGGTGTAATTGCATCACTAATAGATTTGCTCTGTACATTGACAAGTGTAAGATTTCCTTTTATTATTTGCGCCTAGACGTAGGCTGGCTTAAGAGCTACCCTAAAAGCAAGTGAGTCTCTGCAGGAGCAATATGTAAGGCGACAACAATTGATATAATAACAATTTTTGTCATTGTCGATCGACAGCAGGATTGTTGCGGTGTTGTTACGGAGTGTGAATGCTGTGAAGGCGGTTTCATTAAATAAAAAATAATACTCATATCTACTTAAATTGTTGCTCTTAACTAACATATATAATATCTACTTGTATCTATACACTTATACCTGAATTCGAGTCTGTCGAGACTTTGTCCACAGCTACTCATCGCATTGTAGGCACTAGTAATAAGTGTCGCCAATAGCAGTAATAACTTTTGTTTCTTTTTGTTTTCTTTTTTAATTTTGTTTGCTGTTGAGCCTTTTATGCTTGTGGTAATAAAATTAAGCAAAAAGGATCAGGATCATTCTTAGCGGTTAAAGTGTGCGCACTTTATTATCTTTTCAACGACAAGTGTTTTGTGGCATCCTTGAGAACAACGGTAACTGAACGGCAAATGGTCGATTGTTGTGAGAAAAGCAAATTGGCGCCACAAATGCACATTGTACTTGCATCTGAAAGGATTCGCCGCTGTCATTAAGTACTTTACGACATCTAGAGATTTTGTAGCATAGCATGAGCATCGTTCTCTTATCTCAGTTTTCGGATCTTGCATTTAGACTAGCAACTCTACAGTAGCTCGACATGTGTTTTTCTTGATAAGCATAGATTTTAAAAAATCTGTTTGTATTACAATTTGTTGAACAACTTCCGTTCTACATATGAAAATAAAAAGGGTTTAAGTACACACCAATTCCGTGGACAACATTTAACCAATATTAACTCATTTCATACAAAGATGTCAGGGTCTGCCTTAACTAACGAAATTATTTATTTACAAATATTTAATATACAACAATAGACTTGAAGTTTATTTTATCTATTTCAAGTACAACTTTGCTTATCTAATCATAATATTTATTTTAAAGCAATTCGAGTCAACTAATTACTATATATGGTAAGCAATCGTATTTTTCGTAATATAACAAATAAAATTTATAAGTAATAATATTCAAAAATGTTGATAAAAACACAACACATATTATTAATTTTTATAAATTAAATGAAATAAATATCACATATTTCGTTGATCTTACAAGCAAGTTATTCATGTGTTACGTTATTCACTATTTTTTTAAAAAAATTAAGATGTTCTGTTTGCCAGTCCTATTTTTTAAAGAGTTCAAGAAAACTTAAATCAACCACAAAAATTTAATGAAAAAATAATAAAATATTTTTTAAACTTTAATTTATTTGTTTCAGTTAGAAAAATTCAATCAAGATCCTAATGTTTCTGCCTCATTAAGTGACTCTATCAGTTATATATAGTATATTTGTTTCTTAATTATTGTATCAAAAGCAAAACCATTGTAATAAAATTTAGTTTAAAAGCCAATATATTGAAGTTAAGTATCAAAAGTTATTGATTATAATAATGTAATATTATATATAACATTATATATTACATATTTATTATGTAATATTATATATCCTCTCAATGGGTCCTGTTGCTATAAAATAGTCCAGAAATTCCAACTCTTTCAACTCTTTCTTTCTCTTTCTAGTTAGCTCAAAAAATTATTTAATCACTCTCTAAAACTGATTTTAGCACAAACTACAATAAGAACATTTTTTTGGTGATGGTTGATCATAACGTAAAAAAATGTGTGAATTTTAAAGTATAAGAGTTATTTTACGAATTGGCAATAGTAGTCTTTCAGATGATTTTACATGATATTGTGTCATTTCCAATTTAAATTTAATACAATAACAAATGCCATTATACGCATTGATCGGTCTTATGTCATTAGCTCCATTATATTTATATTGACTGTGTTTACAAAACAATATCTGCAGTAAATTAATTAATGAAATATAATAAAAGAGACTGTAAGTTCAGAGAAATTTCACAGGAACTTGCACTCATTCATTTGAAGACGGTTTAACTATAAGGTTCTAAACTGACTTTTCTTTGTGGAACTGAAAAATCCTGTCGCAATCAGGGAACCTAAATGTCTTGAAATAGATAGTGTAATACTGCTTTAAAGTCATTAAGTTTAGTAATTTTTCTGTATTATTATTATATTATTATAAGTTTTGACGTGAAATCGCCCAACAACCGGTACTGTGGCTAAAAGAGTCCTATTGTACCAATATTACGATTACATAAAGTTCTTTAAAGATTCAATATAGATACATTTGAAAAATCTTAGCCCGTTTAATGATTCTTGTTGGATTTATAGAAAATACGTAGAAAATGTCCCACATCTTTTTTGTCACTGTCCAACGCATGCGCAACAACAAATTATCATGTTAGGAATTTTCTTTTTAAAGTTTCTTCAGCCATTTTCAACATTTTTCTTTAAAGAGCATACTAGGCTCTGAAAAAGGCAGGACAGTGAGGCAATGGTCCTAAGTTGATCCCTATGATCGCGGATAAAACCTAAACTTCATATTCTATCAATTTAGATAAGATTAATGCAAATCTATGACTATTATGTTCATATACCTATACTTGACAACTTTCGATGGCCGTGTTAATTTTCTCTTGAGGTTTTTATAGAAGCATAGAAATCATTTCTGTACAACGCTTAAAATGGAGATTAATTGGTTTCATAATAGTTCTCGTTTCAACGCAATTATTATCAACTACATGACCCAACATTCTTATTGATATACTGAGACAGATAAAAAGAAAACATTGTTCAACTATTCTTTTCATAAGGGTGGATGTTGTCAAAACTCACATCAATTAAAAGGCCTTCTGTTTACTATATTGTCGCGGTTTTGTCTCCAAAGTTCTTAATTTGACATAGTTCTTGGTCACCATTACTTCATTATGCTTCATAAACAGCGGCTGATGAAAGATTGTAGTTTCGCTTTAGTTTCATTGGTTCGGGGCTTCTATTTACCATATTGTCGCGATTTTGTCTCCAAAATTCTTGATTTGACATATTTCTTGGCCACCATTACTTCATCATGCTTCATAAATAGCGGCTGATGAAAGTTTGTAGTTTCGCTTTAGTTTTATTTGTTCAGGGCCGTATTTTGGTCCATAAGAAACCATTGATAAGGAATAAAAATTATATCAGAATAAAGTAGTTAATAATCCTAGTATTCAATTTAGAAGGATTATGTTTTTAAAATACTCAATTCCAATTATATTAATTTCAATGAAAATTTTGACTGATCTTTTATGAAATCACTTATATTGTATAAGCGTTCCACTTTACCCTACTTCCATTTCTGATTAGGTCAATAGGTATATTATTGTACTAAATATAAAAATGCTAATTAGATACATGAATAAATTCATAGAGTTATTTTTCACAATATAAAAAATTTATAATTAAAAAATTGTTCTGGGATTAGGAGTTAAAACATATGTATATATCAAAAATGTTCTTTCAGACTTAATACTAATCCAACAAATCTATATTCTAAGATATATATGTTTATTATAACGATTACCTTAAGCATTATTTATTATTTCATATTTTATACCATATAACTATATTCTAAAGTAAACTTTTAATTCTAAAATAATACAAATGTACATTGTTGTTCAAATGTACTTATATATGTGATGAAAATATATTCATCACTATATAAAACAAGTTGTATCTTATGATTTATACTGAGTGAAGTAAACATACGCGCCTTTGCACTTCAACAATTCAATGATCAGAACACAAATCTATTCATAAGTACTTAATAAAGTTATTTAACGCTTAGGAAAATCTGACAATATACTTCTATTAACCAAAAATGGAATACAAATTCCGTATATAAATATAAAGAATCTTATAGCGCAGTACATAAGAAACATAACTATCAATTAAGTAACAAAATTTATGCTTCACCTGTCTTCATAAACATAAACCGAAGCCATTCTTACATATGGCATTCCGCAGAACATTTTTCTTGCTCTCTAGAGACCACCAACTGTACTAGACAACCCCTTTTAAGTCAGATAAAAAATCAAAAATGTGAAAAACAAACACGATAATTACACACGAAAACATGTTGAAGGCACAAATTCGATAAAATAATATTACAAGCTATCGTTCATTAACTAAAACACACGGAAGATTTATACTCAGGAAAACATAAATTCATGGAAACTGAGAAACTTGCCAGCAGTTAGCGAAGAATTCAAATAGACTAACGTAATGTACGAGTACCGAACTGCAATTGCGGTAGCTCCGAATGATTGTTAACCAAATAAAAATGAAGAAGAATACGTATACGGAAGTCTGCGCTCTTTATGGAGCTTAAATTTCAAGTTGGACATTCACAACATATTTTTATAAAAGGTTTGAAACATTTTTCACACCGTTACCGTCACCGTCACTTTTCACTTTCCTTCTGGCAATTTTAGAAACACTTTTGTAGATTTGTCATAATCAAAAGGAGTCATTCGCTACTGAATAATATTTCGCGAGTTAGTTAAACAAAGAAATAACTACACTTCATAAGATTGTCCAAATTTTATCCAGTATGAGATTAACTGATTTTTGACCCGGGAAGTGGGGCACATTGGAGGAATTCACCTTCATAAAAACTGACGAACAAAAAAATATTACTAAATTCTAATTTCGGAATTCTAATTTCTTTCGCAGTACTACAAACATTGGAAGGATTTAAAGACGATCATGTCACAAACATCTTTCACTCTGATTAAGCGAATGTACTAATGCAAATTTTAATGCACTCAATTTAATTATTATCTAATTTCCGAAATGAAAATCTAATTCTTAACATACTTTATAATCCATTTTCAATTCATTCTTAAAAGCTGGTTTGAGTATTTTTAAATCCTATACCTAAGCTTTTGATGCTTTCAAACTATTAAAAAAAAATTATTGTAGTTATCAACTGATAGTTGGCGAATTTTAATGTACAGAATAAGTTAAACCTTTGTGTTTTTCCACTATTTTTTGGTACAAGAAATAAGTAGAACGTATATACATATAACTGTATGAAAAAAATAAACAATCAACTATAACTACTTTTACTTTGGTCTGTAGTTGATATAAGTATACCATTGCTTATATAGAGAGATGACATTTTCAAACATTTTCAAATATTCTTGAATTATTTATTTTTAACTTCTTAATGTTTTTAAACCATTTTTTTTGTTTTGTATTCTATTTATTCCGTGTTATCATGTCTTAACATATACACATGATCAGACTAAATTGTTCATAATTCCATATATGATCATGTAAAAATGATAAATTACATAATTATATATGATAAGACAAAATCATTCTTCTCGTTTAAATATAATTAAACTTTTAATTTATATGTTTTAAATTTATATGAGGTCCGTATAGACGCGAGACGATCTGCGGTCGCCGACGCTGCTACTGTAATAAAGTTTCAAATAATATTTATTTTTATTTCTACTTCACTAAACTCAATAAGAATGACATTCACCAACATCAGATATATGTTTTCTTATGTTATAAAATAATTATGTGAAATTTATCAACAAATTAATTAAAAAATAAATTTTATAAAAAAAACATAGCAAAAAATTAATAACAAATATAATAGAAATAAATAAGCCATACGTGCTTGTATATGACACTTTGTTCTTTTTTTAAAAACGATTTATTAATGTTTTATATACAAGCACTTATATTTGAATTAAAATATTTTTAAATAATTTTAATAATAAACAAAAAAGTAATTGATACAAATATTCAATTTATTTATTTTGCCAAACAAATCTCTATTAATTAGTTGCACTCATTACTGCTCCTGAACTTCGTAGTTAAATCCACAAACACACGCCCTTAGAACCAAAGCCAACACCTAAACAATGCGCAACATGTAGTGTGGAAAATCAACAACATTGAGCGTCAAGATCAGCACCAATTTAAAAATGGAGTTTCCGTATAAAAACCTAAGAAAGATATAATGTATAAAAGACATACAAAAAAAAACAAAAAAGTAAAGCAACATTGTTCTTTAAAATAAAAGAGAAGAAAAGCAATCATACAAGCACAGCAAGATGTTATTGAGCCAATAGCAGCAAGGCAATACCAAACGCTCGTTAAGCATGTAAGCAAGAGAGATAGAAAGTATTTTGTGCAGCAGGTATATTCGCTAACGACAGAAAAACAGGTTTAAAACGATCATCACGAAGTGGAAATAGGTTTTGGCACCGAAGTGAGTAAAGTACGTTCTGTGGGATTTGTTATTCAGTTGAGATACGAACGTGAAACGTTAAGCACGGGTGTGAGTTTCAGTTTCAGTTTCATTAAAAGTGGTGATCTTTGTTCTAAGTTATAAAGATTAAACATAAAACAAGTGTTTTAAAAATACTAAAACAACAATTTTAAATTAAATATATACTTTTTAAAATAAAAATATATAAAAAAAAAATTATTTTACAACAATGTTGACCATGAATGAATTAGTGGATTTACAAATGCAACAACAATTAGCGCACGAAATTTACAGACAGCAAATTATGCAACGCATACCAGGTGAATGAAAGATAATATCACAGAATTGTGATGGTGCCGTCGGCATTTTATATAACAAAAATTTATAATATATCTTAGAATTTACATTATATTAAAAATACGCCATTTTATTTTATTAATTATATATTGTATAAATATAATTATATTAATATATATTAATGGTTTTAAAATGATTGCGAGATAGTTAGTTTTGGTTTCCTTAAATTTTCACTCCTTTTATATTTGCTATATTTTTTACTAGATAAACATCACTATTTCTATATATTAATTTTTTATTTTTTACTTTATTTAAATTTGTTTTGTTAAAAGTAATTTGATTTTATTAAATTATTATTCGTCAATTTATCTAGTAGTATGTTGAAAGCCTAATTGAGTCAGTGCACTTGAACACTTTTACTCTCTACTAACTGCGAGGTTTCTTCATAACCCCTTTTTATATAGATATGTAAAAAACATTACTCTTATTTATACACTTTCCTAATCTTTACTGAAATATTTTGAACAGAACGACTTTTTGACTTAAAGAATTATTGGTTTTTATGGTATTGTAACGACGGCATACAAATTTTTATGATCTCATGTGTCATAATTATAAAAGATATTTTTGTGTATATATAAAACATAAAAAGATAAACTGATATTTGGATTTTATTTTTAAGATCAAACAAAGGTTGACAGTTTAATTTCGCCAGAAGCGTACGCAGGCACAGAAAAGCATAGACGTTAATTTCCTCTCTTCTCTTTAAAATCAAATTTAATTATTTAATATGTCAATAGATATATTAGATATAGGTTAAAATTAGGAGGTGGCTTATAAAATCTTAGAACTTATATTAAAATAACTTTATTAGTTGTGATTTTTAATAACAATTATTACACTAAATTTTAATATTTATTAATACATAAAATTTCAGTTTTATTATCTAATTTTTGAAATAAGCATAATTACCCGCCATATTTGGATTATTTTAGTTTCTTGTTTTTTGAAGAAGAAAGAAATCCTCTTACGATGAAATACCACTTACCACGAAGGATCTATGACATTAACAAGAAGCCGGTTTAGATATAATTTTCATTCATTATGCAAAATTAGCAACTTAAATTTTCCTGATAAAAAGTTGCCAATAGAAAACTTATAGATTTGTGGTAACCATGTAAAATATGTACATATTAAAATAGAATTTTTACCGAAATTAATATATAAACGTAATTATTAAATTAATATTTTGCGGTGTATATAGCTACTGGCATAGATAATGGGAATCTTGGGGTTTAAACCTTCACATTATGTATAATGGATTGTTTTCAATTAAATTTTTTCATAGCAATCTGAAATTAGTTTTTAAAATGCCACGCTGTGTCCCACATATAAGATATTTGATTATTAATATGTTCACAATTAACAATTTTAGTTAATACTAAATAAAATAATTAATAAAGAACAGTAATAAACTTTATGAGGGAGTAATTATGTATATTAAATATTTCAAAAATTTTTTTAATATACATTATAAGAGTTAAAGAAAATTTACTGTGCAGTCTTTATTCTTAAAAAATACATTATAATTATTATTTAATAACATTCGGTCATCATTGTTTATTCTTTTTAAATGTCTAGTAAATTATATTGTATAAGAATATTTGGCAGTACATTTTAGTAACAAAATGCATTATAAAATGCATTTGTTCTTGTTCAGAGCCCTTTCTTAATGAAATGGACTATACCTAAAAATCATAGACAATTACGAACAATTGTATTATGAATGCAGTTTTATATCAGTAGTTTTGTATCACTAGCTGATATTCTTTATCTATTAACTGCATAATTATATGGATTTATAATTATTCAATAAATAAGAAACTTTTACTGAATTTGGGGAGATAAATTTTATTTTTAATTGGAAATATAAATATAGTAAAGATAATTAAAATAAAAAAAATTTAAATTTTTATAGTGAGAGTTTCTTTAGCAGTTATTTTAAGATACTTTTTATTACATACATATAATACATAACATCACGTAAAAATACGTTCAAATTTTTAACAATTATATATTATTTTCAGATCCCTTTCCCACAATGTTGCCCTTACCAATTCCAATGGCAGCCCATCATATGATTATGCCGCCACGTCCAACACTCCCAGGCGTAGATGCTAAATTGGAGAACAATGATTTGTGGAAACAGTTTCATAAAATCGGCACAGAAATGATAATCACTAAAAGTGGAAGGTAAGTGTGTGGTTTACAAGGCAGTTTTACCAAGTTTCCAAGCAAATAAAAGTAATAAAAGATTATAGTAAAATATTTATATATTTACAAAAACAATACTAAATAGACACAAGTCCTTAACAAACAATAACACAAAGCAAATAGGCACCTACAAACAATGAACTTAAGAGCAAATCAAATAATCTCAAGTACATAGCGCCGGCATTTGTTGGCTGTAGAATACCAGAATTTCTAAGGTCTCCTTTTCTTCTGTTGCACTGCAAACGCACCAAAATAAATATTCCAAACAAAACAATATTTTTAAATTATAACAACAGGTAGTTGACGACTCATAAACACACTACCCCACATATTTTGATATACTTTTGCTTGATTTGATTTAAAAAAAAAAATTAAATAATATTTATATACCAAATACTAGTATTTGGTATACAAAAATAACATTTTTAACTTATAAGCAAAAAAAAAAAATATTTAATTCAACGAAAATGTAATAAGATTAAATTTCTAAATCACTAAGCAATTTAGTGTCTTTAATAGGTTAATTTGAGGAGCGCAAATCACACCATGCAAAATTTCCGAATTATTGAAAAGCTTTGCACTGGTCAAATTGCCATCGTCAAAGTGCAACAGTGCAAGTGCAATCATTTAAGATCGTCTGACCGGATTATGCTGCACCGCATAAGCGTCAACGATATTTATGAGCAGTCGCACAGCAGGATGCATTTCTGATTCCAAGCGTTGTTACTAATCATGTACCTACTGTTAAAATATATTAAATGTGTGATGAACTTCAAAGGCAGCGTTTCATGTCTTTACAGGCTTTTGTTGTTGTTTATGTCACAACTAAGTTAAATCAGAGATCGCTCTGTAGTGCCGCCACTGGCCCCTGGCGCCAATGCTATCGTAAAATATTAAAGATCGTTACACGTTGTAAGTTGTTCGTTCGGTCGTGTTGACAATATTTTTTAAAAGTAAGAATAGATGTTTGACAATATGAGAATGCATCTACCTGAGATTTCACACTTTCAACAATAGTGGTGCAGTGCATGCAATGGAAGCAAGCAGACAGACAGACAGACATTTAAAGAGGCTGACATACTCTTATACACAAAAGCATGATAATGACAACGAATATCTCATACATATATGAACTTCTGTTGTTATCTTTCTCAAAAATTTATGACTGCCTATGGTAGCTCATTAAAATTAACATAATTATGTATTTTGATTATAGATACAATACAGGCACACTGTTGTTTGGTAGCTTATGTGTGAGATATTTTGTAGTTTATAATTCTCTACCAGGGAAAAACCATATTTGCTCATTAGTTGCTCATTCTGGATACATTAAAAGCTGAACGATAACAAACTAAAACTGTTAAAAAGTTGGTTTCCCGCGGTTTCGACATGAGACAATGCTAACACATTTTGATTCTCTTCTTGTTGTTGTTGTTGTTTATTAGTACGACATCATCAACTCCACCATCCCCACCAAGAAGTGTATCCAAACCAAAAAAAAAAAAGAAATAAGTAAAAAATAACCACTTGTTAGTGTGTGCTGCCCAAAATTTATCTCGAATGCCAAGTATCTGGACGGTGTTGGCACATTTTAGCTGCTTCATTAATTTCTAGCGTTGTTATGCATTTGCCTAAAGATTCTAAACTGCAATTAATCATTTTCATTTGTGGTTGTTTGTTTTCTGTTGAGAACAAACATTTCCACGCTTCATACATATGCCTCGATGCTCAGAAATTTCTTCAGGCATAATTTAAATGATTTCACGGCGCCAATATTTTGTGCTCCTGCTGTTCTAATTTATGTACATATATTTTTTTTTGCTCTTTATTACTAACATTTTTTTTTTATTTTTCTCCTTGAAATACACATGTCCATTACTCTACGTTGGCTTCTAACGCGTGTATGTTTGTATGTCAAACCAATAATTACACGCTATTCTCAAGCGTCTAACGCAACGTTCCGCACAATATATTAAACCACAAATCAATTGGTTAACTCCTACTTTTGGTTACTCTATCCTCGAAACAACCTAGCCGTGAACGCATCTGTGATTTATTAGTTTATTTTATTTGCTTTTAACACATTTTTCATACTTAACGAATGTGAGTTTTGAAAATTGATAAAAAAATTAAATAGAAATCGAATAAAAAATAGAAATTTACTCAAACTAATTGCCATTATTTATTCTCTATTTCATTTGTATTTTAATTACAGACGCATGTTTCCATCAATGCGCGTTTCGCTTGCAGGTCTGGAAGAGGAAGCGAACTATTGCGTATTGCTAGAGATGGTACCAATCGGTGATTGTCGTTACAAATTCTCCGGTTCACAATGGGTGCCGGCAGGCGGCGCAGAACCACAAAGCCCACAACGTATGTTCTTGCATCCAGATAGTCCAGCCACCGGCTCACATTGGCAATCACAAGCTATACTTTTCAATAAGGTTAAACTAACTAACAACACTTTGGATAGCAATGGACATGTAAGTTTAGAGTTCTCATAATTAAATAAAATAAATTATTATTATTTATGTAATCTTATAAATTGTTGACCAAGAACCCTTTTGCATTAAATTAATTTTTTGTTCTTATTCTTTACAGATCGTTTTGGCTAGCATGCATAAATATCAACCTCGTCTGCATATAATTCGTACTTCCGATCTTGCACAAATTCCTTGGGCACCACAGCAGGCGTTCGTCTTTCCTGAGACCGAATTTGTTGCTGTAACTGCTTATCAGGTTAGTATATCAATTCTGCTATCAAGGCATACTATACATATATTTTGATACATTTGCATACAAGCTAACATACAAAACTAACAAATTCACTGCAATATTTGTGCAAATGCAATTTTAACGAATTTTAACGAATTTTAACGAATTTTAACAGCAACTACAACTGCAATTGCTGCTCATTCAAGATTTCTTCGTCGAGATAAAGGCACAGTGGGTTGCCATTACTTGACGTTCATTTAATTATCTCATTAGCATTGCCGTCTAAGCTATGCGTAAGACAACCACTTGAGTTTACGCCACTAATAAGACCGTCTACAGAGAGTGACTCAAACATTTACTAAAAATAAAAACTCAGCAGTGGTCGTCGGGGTTAGTTCACAGTTTTAATGTGTTGTTCACGCCTTTGCGTATTAGTAAGAGTTTTTGCCATTTGCCGTTTGCCATTCATTTCTTCGTCTACGAGTATACTAAATATATTTGAAGATCCTTGTCAAATAGTTTGTAGCAACTCAATTTTAGGCACTTGCTGTGTAGAACCACTTGTGTCGTCCAGACATTTAAAATGTTTTCTTATTTATTAGCTTTGCTTGACGCCAGTCTGGTATTTTTAGCTCTACTAAAATGCTACTAAAATATACTATTTTCGGTGTGTTCATGTACAAAATTTTGAATGACATTTGAAGTTGTTTTCTGATAGAAAATGTCAGGTCGAACATGTCAAGTCAAACTACAGACGCCAGTTCTCATATTACTTCCACTAGTTTATATAAACATTACACTAATTCTGTAACTAATTTGTAATATTTTCCCATTTTTTGTTTTTAGAATGATCGGATTACCAAATTGAAAATCGACAACAATCCATTTGCTAAAGGTTTTCGTGAAACCGGCCAATCACGTTGCAAGCGTAAAATGTCTTTAGCAGCAGATGAGCATGAACAAACAATTGAGAATCCTACAAGTCCAAGCAGAACGATTGAAGATGATCGTTCCAGTATGTGCAGTGTAGACTCACCAAAACCAAAACGCCAACGTGCTAATGACTCTTATGACAGCGAGTATTATTTAAGTTCAGGCAGTTCCAGTGGTACGATATCACCACGTTATGATGAAACCGCTTATCGTCAGAATTCTCCACATATGTTTTTACATCATCCGTTAGCACATCAACAAGCTTTAATCCATTCGACAGCAGCTTATTTCGGAAATCCTAACCCACTTTTACATCCAATGCTTATAGAACAACAAACACATATGCCTTTCCCACATGAACTTACACATTCGCTGGCACGCTTAACACCTGCGCAACTATCCCCATGCGGTAGTGCACAAATAAATGATCCAATGGAAGAAGTAAGAGCGGAGAAAATCTCTTCTACGACTGCAAATCATCCTACAACAATAACAACGGAACCATCGTCAGTTTCAACACAGCCCG
Organism: Teleopsis dalmanni; assembly: GCF_002237135.1. Classification (NCBI taxonomy): domain Eukaryota; kingdom Metazoa; phylum Arthropoda; class Insecta; order Diptera; family Diopsidae; genus Teleopsis; species Teleopsis dalmanni. Next base: position 76,332,982 of record NC_051846.1, on the reverse strand, counting down.
CACAAAGCAAACGTAACAACTTCAGCATATCAGCAATTCTAGCTTTTTAATTTTATATAATTTATGTTAGAATATAATTGTAATGTATTATAGACCATATTTGTATGTATGGATAGACATCATCAGTTCTTGCATCCTTTGTATATTTTTATTAGTTTATTAATGATTTTAATCAATATTGCTGTGTTTATATATTTGTATATTATTTCTAAGTTTAATTGAATATCATTATTTGGTGCCCTTAATTGCCAAATTTTATTGTACTTTTTAAGTTTAAGTAATAAAGCTTTATAAAATGGTTAGAAAATTAATTTCCATAAATATTAAAATTTAAATGAAATAAAATGAAAAGACAGAAAAATAAAATATATTGTTTCATTACAACAGCTTTTGTTAAGACTTTTTGCAAATTCAAACAATCACAAAGAACTTAATCACATTAATTAAATTTCATAATAATAATTATAATTGTATATATGACATATTGTCTTTAACTCAACAAATATCTATAAGAACCGAAATCAAAAAACACAAATGGGAATGGTTCAGTCACACTTCGCGTAGACCGACTGGTGACACCACAAGAATGGCAATTGAGTGGAACCAGATGGATAGCAAAAGAAGGGGCAGACCTGCACACACTTGGAGAACGCAAATTGACACGGAAATGCCACACATGCGAAAAAGTTGGTGGAGTTGAAGCTATTGGCCACCAATCGTATGGAGTGGAAGATATTTGTTGCGTTTCTATGCTTTTCCTAGGAGTTAAAGGATTTAATATATATATATATAGACATATATTTATATATATAGATAAGATATAAGATCTGTTGAATCATTATTCTCGATTGCAAACTTAAAACTAAATCACATTTCTCAAAAATAAAAACTTGCTTGCTACTTAAATTATAACTTGTTCCTAATTTTCAGTCTATAGTTTTGATATTTTTACTTAGTCGTAGTATAGTATAGTATATATAATATTTGCTCTTTTTGCTATGTACGACAGCATAAGGATGCTTGCCCCAATATTTATGCTTAGTTGCTTGTTTATGCTTTCTTATTGAAATTAAAGATATACCTACTTTCAAATTTATAAGAGATTCTAGTATATGCATTAGAACCAATAACAAATACAAAGAATAGAGGGTCCTTATTTATAGTAGTAGTATTTAAGCTTTATTTTCACTCCATTTTAAATTTGTTGTATTACATAGAAATTAATAACAATTATATTATATATATATAGCTTACAGCTGTGGCATTTTAGGCGTTTGTCGGTCATTATTTCTACCTATATTAGTAACTTAGGATGAATAGACTACTGAGTGTCCATTCCCAGCAGTTCTTTAGGATACAATTGTCGCTAAGCACTAGTACACTAACTAGTCCAAAGGAACTAGTGAAATGAGTGGTCCGTTGGGATGAGTAAAATCGCCACTTAAAATATATATACTTCTCATGGCTTTTTTTGTACAAAATGTAATAGCACATTCTTTTATATTATTTTTGAACAAGAGGAAACCATAACAAATGAGAAACGAAGAAATTCAACTACATATTATAGTTATTTATTTAAGAACTAGTGCATATTCTAATCCTAACGTAATACAACGATTCACCAGTTGAAACAAAAATCCACTACTTACATATGCTTGTTGTGTATAAACAAATTGAGGGCACTACGCTTTGTGCTCTTGTTTTTAATATTATGCCTTTTAGTGAAAAGACTAGTTCCGAGGTGTATCGTACGGGGACAATTGATACCGGCAATGACATCTCAATATTAAATTTGCCATTCTAGCACTATACACCTGATGACTAGTGAATTCGCTAGTTCAGAACTAATCGCAGGCGCTGCTGGGTTGGAAAGGGGTTTCTTTACATATCATTAATACCTGTTGCATAACAAATATTGTGGTTAATATTGTAAAGATAGAGTAATAAATTATTTATTTCATTAATATGTTAAGCCGCATATAAGTTTTTTGTTATCAAAAAGCATAATTACAATGCTGTATTATTTTATAAATCAATTAAAATTTGTAATAGATTTATAAATTAAAACAATTTAACTCTAATCATAATATAAACATCTCCTAGTTAAATTTAATTTTATATCATAGATAATCATATCATAAATATTAATTGTACAAAAATTATAAAAGGCAAATACAAACAAATTGTCATTCGCAACATATACGCCGAAATGATGAGTGTTATTCATGTTTAGAAACATGTTTAAGCAACACTTCGCAAACACTTATTTCAACAGTATGCTAAAGCAACAATTTTTTGCTGAAATTAATTGAAATGTTGCAGCTTATTTTTTACTAATGCTAATAAATGCTTTCATATTTTTCTTAGTAGACTTGTAATCATACACAGAAAATATTGATACAATAAAATACTAATGTATAATGATAATGTATATTAATTTATAACAATATTGTATAATGTATACTAATGTTTACTAATGAAATAATAAGCAGAAACATTTCCATTAATTGTAGCAACAAAAAGGTTGCACACAGTCGAAATAACATATAAAATTAAGTAAACCAAAGAAATCATATTTCAAATCATTCTTTGCTAAGCCTATATGTTATGTTAAATGTAAAGAAATTTCTAAAACCCAATTTATGAAAGGAAAGGTGTTAGTAATCCGGTTTTAAAGACGCAACACACATATATGTGAATACTGTATATTCAGTATTCATTAAAATGACATTAAGTTTCCGACTAGATCTGTACGAAGTTTTAGGTGTTGATAGATAGTTTCAAAAAAATTCTATTTTAATTACAGACACTCAAGTTCTACATGTATTATATTCACATATTTCTATATACATATAAATAAAAATGGATTCATTCCTGGAATTTTGGCATTTCATTTCGAAATCTCTTCTACTTGATAATCATTTCTCAGATTTTGGCGTTCCACTTGCAACAGATAAACTGACAATTAAAAAAAAATATCTGAACATAGCCAGACAAAAATAGACTGATGAATCCAGTTGTCAGATTTCTAGGTTGATTTGGTCTAATTTTTTCAAAAAACATACTAGTTAGCTATTCCAACAAAAGCGGAAGCTTAGCACTACGGTATTGGTACTTAAATGGGTCACTGCTTAATAGGGAACCATACTATGAGACTTTCTTATAATGACCTTTGTCGCAGTTGTAGCTCTAAAGACGAGGAGGAAACTGTACCAATATACCATATATAATATTACACTCTAATAAAAAGGGACTAAGGATTTTCTAAGGGTTTGTCGTGTTAATCTGACATCTTTTCAAATTTTTTTTTTGCCATTAGTTCATAAAATCTGAGGTAAGTTTGCTATTTAATAGATGGATGATTCATTTAGCCAATAATGTATATAATATATATAATTTCAGATATTATGTCTTCACTGCATTATAAACTTATGATGAAAATAATATTGAAATTTAACAATTAAAAATTAAAAAATATATAATTAATTAATTTAATTGTTCTGCAGCTGGTTTATGATTTCATTTTAATATATTTATTTATTTATTAAAGTTTTAACGTGAAATAGCCCAACAGCCGGTACTATGGCCAGAAGGGTTCTATTGTACCAATTTCACTATTGATTACATGAAGCCCTTTAAAGCTTTGTGAACAAATGCCAGAATTAAATCTAGAGAAGACCTCTTAATCTGTTCTAATGACAGAAATAACAAAAAATTACAAAAAAATTTAATTAATTAAAATAATATAAAAAAAAATTTTTGTTTTTTCCAAAAACCTCTTTTAAATAAAATTTAAAAAAAAATGTCAAAAGAATTAAATATATTAAATTTATTTAAAATATAAAAAAAAAATTTGAAATTTGCATTTATTTTGGTGAAGGTAATTATAACCGTTATAAGAAAAATAATGGAGAATGAGTAAGTCCACAATTATGTTATAGTTCTATCATTATTGTTAATAATTTCTCGCTTTCTAATTAAATGAATATATCTTCAAAATTTTATATATAATACCAAATCATCTATTTATTATAGGCAATCAGAGTCAGTTTCGTGCGGTTATGCATGTAAGAGTATATGTAGGTTTCACTGGAGAGGAATAGCAATGATACTTGTCCCTTTAATGCTTTCACCAATTTTTATCATGAATTCGGGAGAAGATGTAAGTTACTTTCAGTGACCTGCAAGATATAAAAATTTCATACAATCAGTCTTTATTTAAGGCATTTCTTTGTTTATATATCGTTTGTGTTATTGGCATCTTTTGGATAACAGAAGTGCTACCGCTACATATCACATCAATCATACCTGCCTTTTTACTACCCATGGTTGGCTTATTGGTAAATTTAATTGCATGATTATTTAAATAAAAAATATTATTTGGTTTTTTGTTTGTAAATTAGGATTCACACACCGTGTGTGCACAATATTTTAAAGATCCGCTAGTTATGTTCTTAGGTGGACTTATGCTAGCACTCACAGTTGAGTATTGTAATTTACATCAACGCATTGCACTTATTACAATTAAAATTGTTGGTTGCAGTCCGAGGCGGTAAGTTCATATTAACACCAACTTTTGTAGAATTAAATTACACCTTCTTCTTATTTGGCACTACAGTCCAGTGTGAACCTTGACCTCCATATTATTAGATTACATATTAATACATATAATATTTACTATTTATAGCCTGCATTTAGGTTTAGTGTTGGTGGGTTCATTTATATCTATGTCAATGCCCAATTCGGCAACAACTGCAATGATGTGCCCAATAATAAAAGCAATCCTCTTAGAGCTTCATGATGTACGTATTTAAATTAATTACAGCTTAATTCTCTCTCTCTCTCTCTTTCTCTCTATTTATAAATGTTAATATTTATATATTGTATTTTATTATAGCAAAAGATCATAAATATATATGATCTGAGTTCTGAGAAAGAGCAAAATGAAAGAGAGTAAGTTAAATATAAAGTTTACTACATAAAGTTTTAAAATATTTAGTATCTGTCAGCAAAATTCCATCAAAAATAGCTGTAGGTTACTACTTAAGTACCGTATACGCAATTACAATTGGTGGTTGTGCTACTCTAATCGGTGCGGATACCAACTTGGTGTTCAAAGCTATATATGAAACGTACGTTTTTTTCATGTTATTCGCTTTTAAATACATATTTCTATCATTATTATAAAATTATCTGTTATTTAAAATGACTTTTTAGACGCTTTCCTGAGGCTGATGCAAAACTTGACTTTCCTATATATATGTTATATGCTATGCCTGTGTGCATTATTGCAACTTTCTTAATCTGGTTAATAACTGAAATCACGAATTTCGGATTTGGTCGTCCAAATAGTAAAGAGAGTAAAGAGGTTTCTGCCGGTAATGAAAATATAGCAATTATGAATCAAATAATTAATCAAAAGTACAAAGAATTGGGTCCAATGACATGTCACGAAATACAAGTTGTTATAATATTTTTGATTATGATAATTTTGCTCTTTACACGTAGTCCAGGATTTTTCGTAGGATGGGCCGATATATTAAATGAAAAGTCCGAACAATTGCTAATATACATTTTCATCAATTATATTATTATGTTTTCCTTGCAGACAGATTGAAAGCTCTATGCCTACTACTCTTGCATTCTTTGTATTATTTATTTTCCCAATAAAGTACATTTGTGTCAGATTTTGCAAAGGAAAAGGTAATTAAAACATACCAATATGATTATATGTATGTAACATGTTTAAATAAATTATAAATTATTATATCATGTTTAATATTATATTTAAATAATTTATAGCTAAATATCCAAATAGAGAAATATTTTCGCTGATTGATTGGGTATTTTTAGAAAAATCGGTTCCATGGGGTTTAATGTTCCTGTTAGGTATAAAATTCTATATATTGAGAAATTAACTCTTCTTATTCTTATTTGTTTAACTTTAAATTTAACGTATAGGTGGCGGTTTTGCATTGGCCGAAGCGAGCAAGCAAAGTGGTATGACTGTAATGTTGGGAAAGTCACTGGCATTTGCACAAAACTTTCCCCACTACGTGGTGCAATTAATATGCATTATAACTGGTGTTTTCTTCACAACTTTCAGTGCAAACGTTGCAATATGCAACATTCTGATACCAGTAGTGTGTGAGATGGTAAAATAAAGCTACTATTATATGAAATCATCTTAAAATTAATTTTATTTTTAGGCTGTTGCTATAAAGACACATCCATTGTACGTTGTATTTCCTACTGGTATAGCCGTTAGCATTGCCTTCTTGCTTCCTGTTAGCACACCACCAAATGCAATTGTGCAAGGATATACGAATATTCGAACGTCGGACATGGTTGGTACATAAATGTTGAAGCTATTTACTGAATATAATTTAATTTTTATAGACTTTTTGCGGTATTGGACCAACCATTATATGCATCATATTGCTATTTGTAAACGGACAAATAGGACATTTACTTATTTATGGATCAGCAGAAGCTCCTTCTTGGGCGTTGAAGTAAATATATGCTCCAATTTGATCCAAAAGAAAAGCAAAAAATATAGCTAATATTTTTCTTTTAATTAACAATATTTAACATTTATAAAATATTTGTTTTTCAAATTGTTAAATTATTTTGCTATTCAGTTAATGATATTCGGGTGTATTGTTCGTATGTTATATATATCAAAACAAATTAGCATTTTTGATTTATTTTTGGTTGTAATCAATGAAATTATCTTTTATCAAATATTACTCTTTACTGTAATTTATTTCAAAATAAATCATTAATTAACTTTGTTCTATATTGTAAATTAATTAATTAAGTTTTTTATCACCAATAAACATTAGGGGTATTCACGCTGTCTTGGAAATTGATTGCAAGGCGCACGAAATGCACAGATTGTATGAGCTTCCAATGGACAATAACAAAATACACGCACAAAATTTCTTGCAATTCCTTGCAATCTTGCCTCACCTAAAGTTTAGATCCTAAACCTATGTATATATGCTTGCAACGTAACAGCTGTTTAATTTTGATGTTGCAATTCTGTAATAGAGGTGCTCTCGCACTTTTGTAATTATAGTATAGCATTCTTGCATTTCGTGCAATACCCCTATTAGGTATATTTTATAAGAGATTTTGTACAAAATTTCACAATTCAAACGACATTTTTATTCATTGCAGATAATAATTTAAGGCGCAATTCATACGCAATTATCCTAATACAAATTGTTTCCTAAATATGTTCCTCGAAATCCGAATATTTCTTAGATTTCTTCCTATTAAACAGGAGAGTTTCATTATTAATATTAACCGAGATACAGGTTGTCAAAGAAATATCTTTGAAAAAAATGCAGCCAGACATATAAGTAATAGTAAACCAATTAAAACATTTTTATTGAAAAAGAAAAGGTAGTAGTCCTCCTTTCAGAGCCAGATTAACCGAAAACTCGACAGCAAAAATTGTAATAAATTAATAAAAATAAAAATAAACGAAACAATTTAGCAACAATTTTACGTGAATGAGGTTTTTGACAAAACCATCGAAACAATTTCAAGAACATCAAGTTGAAAGCACCATAATTTCCGAACCCATTTGAACATTAGGCTAGAATGTTAGGACTATGCTGACGACAAATGCAAGTTGTCACATCGGTTTAATAATATGCAGCAGAAACTTAATGACGAACTTTTGAATTTCAAACAGAGACCATTGAGCGAGTGTCGTGTCTGAAAATGGAGGTACAGCGGAAGACGTGATAAATAGAATAAATAAAGCACTGAGCACTTGTACATGGCTTCGTGAAGTGTGGAGCTCCAATACCTATAGTTTATGCACAAAGATAAAAATCTTAGTTACGAAAAACATACAAAGCAAGCTGAGAATATTTGTCAACCGCTATCTCCACAGAGTTTTGTGTATTTACTGACCAAACAGAATATCAAACCAAGACCTTTGGACCGGAACAAATGTAAGAGATGTCAAACTTGAATTCGCAAAAAATGATTTAGATGGATCGGGCATACACTTCGAAAGGCTCCTATCAAAATTTGACAACAGGCGTTGGTATACAACCCGCAAGGTAGCAGAGAAAGAGGTCGTTTAAAAACAACATGGCGAAGGTCAACGTTAAATGAAATAAATACCATTTTGCAGCCCCTAGGAAGATGAATAAGCACTGATATAAGCATAACTGATATAAAGGACGCAGCGTTGCGGCGCGAAAGGTGGAAGCGACAGTATAAGAGGCTGCTCGAAATCATTGACGTCGAGCAAGGCTTATTAATGTTATTATTATTACAATAGGATTTTTAAATAAGTTTAAAATAAATTCAAATAGTATTTGGATCTAATACAAGATTATTTAATTTTGTTTTTTTGTTTTAACAAATTTTGAATTTTGGTCTTATTTTTAAATAAGTTTAATATTAATATTAATATAAGGTCTAAACCAAAATTGTTTAATTTTGTTCTTTTGAAAAATCAGTGGCGTCGCTAGGCGTCAGCGATGTCAAAAGTTACCGACTGTGGATTTTAAGCACTTAATAAATATTTTGAACAATTTGGTTTGATAATGTCATTAACTATATTCGAAGTATTTCCGAATATATATGTAATCAGATTCATGTTCACAGTTCCAGTCAGTATAGCTTCGACGGAAAGAAGCTTCTCAAAGTTAAAATTGATTAAGACGTACTAGAAAAGTATGATGATCCAAGAGAGACTAACTCCATTGGAAATTCTATAAACTGAAGCAAAAATAGCAGCTGGCGCAAATTATGATATAATTTAAAAAAAATTGAGTGAGACTAAAAGTAGGAAAATTTATTTAATTTAATTTGTGTTTATTTTAATTTAATTAGCAATAAAACTTTCAATCATGCTTTGTCGTATTAGTGAATGTAACTAATTTAGTTTTACAACTGGGTTATAAAGGGGGCCTCGCAATTCTGATGTCGCCGACGTGCAGAGTTGGTTTAGCGCCGCCACTGTTAAGGGGATACGGATTATACGTCAAGCACAAATCTTTTATTCATAAAATTTTTTTTTAAATCATCATCTCTTAATATTAAAATAATAGGCCATTCATGTGACCAAATTTTAACACATCATTAACTTTATTATTCTCTTTTGAATTTAATACATTCTCATATTATATAAAATATTTTACGAACTTAAGTAAATTATTTAAAACCGATCTAGTAAGAAATATTGGAACAATGGGTCAATAAATAACATCTTTTCAAATGTAAAACATTTTACTACAAAGTATAAAAATAAATAAATAAAATTTAAATATAAATTAAATATTAAAATTGAGAAACTATTTATATGTAAAACAAAAGCTATAATGTTGTGATAACAGCTTTTTTTTTGTATACATTTCTTGTATTTTTTTTTAGTCATGACTAAAAACTATCTGTGATATAAACTCGACTTGGTACGTTTTAGTTTGTCAATATCGCACACCACACACCATTAATAAATGTGGTTGCTTTCGGTCCATTATAGAACGACCAGGAGGTAACGTCACTCTATGGCGCTCGTCTTTGAGTGGCTTTCTTGTTGGTGTTTCTTACCAATTTTTATTAAAACGACAGATGAAATGAAAAAAAAACTCTCAAAGCGGAATCTCAAAAGAAACTTAACCAAATCCAGTAGTTAAAACAATTTTGTCGATAACACATCCATTATGAACGGCAATTTGACGGCTTCTTTGGTATTTCAAGTTTACCGACAACTACTTCGCTTCTTGCTTTCCACTGCCTTTACTGCTGCTGCTGCTGCTGTTGTTGCTGTTGTTGCTGTTGATGTAGTTGCGTTCGAACTTGTTGTTACCGTCTTTGTTGCTTACCTATCAATTTGCTGCTGCCACTGAGATAACAGTTAGCTGCTCTTACGGGGGAGACAGATTTGTCGCTTCTTAACATGATAATAACATAAATTCAATGAATTCGTATTCCATGTCTGTTAGAGAAAATCTCTTTTTTTTTTTTAGTTAATATAATTGGTACTAAAGGTGATAACTACAAATATAACCAATTGAGGCCAATAAAAATGAAAAACCGTGCGTATTTCTGTAGTCGTTATCTTGGCCATTCTCGTGTACAGCTGATGACACTCACACATTTCCTCTGCCTACTCCGGCATTACTTAAGAAATAGATAAATGTGAGGTCAATTATTGGGTTCGTGTCGGAAATTGCTGGCGCCGTGTTTTAGTAGTTTCCATTTATTATTTTATTTTAATTAATTTTATTTATAAAGCAAAAATAAAATAAACATTTAACAGATTTAAGATTTTGTATATAAAAACAATATATTGTTATAGAGTATATTTATATCTAGTTGGTTAGTAAATACACACACATATATATTTGATATTTGTTATAGCATTCTTATTTATACTTAAATATCTTTGAAATATATTTTTTATATATACTTAAATAAATAAATGCCTGCGGAAAATCCTAGAAATATGGTAACCTAACCACATATCAAATGCAGAACTTTTTTATGGGGAAAATGGAATTGAATGGGGCTTAGTATCCGACTACCAAATAAATACATTCCACGACAAGCTTTGACATGGAACCCACAAGACAGCAGACGCCCTGGTGCACCAGCTTTAACTTGAAGAAGGACAAATTGAAAGAGAAATGACAGAAGCGCACTGTCATTTCGCAAATGGAACGATATATGCAGAGAATCACATAACAGAGTGCGGTTTAAGAGAATAGTTGTGGCGCTATGCCCCACTAGGGGCATTACTTACACGGTATGCTATTATTATGGAATAAACTTATATCACTTAACTGATAATTAATTTGTCTATTAATCAAATATATAATATTATTATTATATTCATACTTATTTATTGTAAATATAAATATTTACAAATATAAAATATAATATAAATAAATATTAATAGTGTAAATATTATTATATTTGCCAAATCATAATGCAAAGACTAACATTCGAGCAGCATTTAAAAATTATGTTTTATGTGTCCAAAATAAAGGTTCAGTGAAACATTTTTTCAGACTGCTAAACCCTGAGACTATAATTGTAATTAAACGTCAGTTATGATAATAGTGACTATTTTATTTAAATAGATACTATTGTATTTGTTTGGAAGGTTCGGAAAAGTGGTGAACAACAACAACAAGAAAAATTTATGTTATTTTATTTAACTAAATTTTTGGCTGACCATGCAGTTGGTCAGAGTATTGCTAAATACTTATCATCAGTGGTCTTTGAATTATTTCTTATATTTAATTAATCGTAAAAAATTTTTTTTTTGAGACTACCAAGTGTTGAGCTCGTGTCCTGCCAAATTTGAAGCTCAGTGTTCATTACCCAACTGACCATTAGGCGTATTTGACTTATATGTTCCATTTTAAATTTTTTTGTTAATTAGCTGTGAAATTAAACTATTAGTAGATTTACTACAAAATTGTATTTTATTTATAAAAATGATTTAGTAATAACTGTCATCTAATCTATCTTCTAATCCATTCTATTACGATTATAAGTAGCAAATTTGTGAAAGAAATCTAAAGAAATATGTTTAATCCCAGTCAATATCAATTAAATTAGTAAGTGGCAACTGACATTAACAGTACTGGAAAGAAAACACTTCACTGGAAATAGACAATAATCCATTTACTCAGCCGAAAGCCTTAGTAGCTAGTGCTGTGAATTATTATTCATTTGTAATTTGTAACGATTAAATTCTCTTAATAATTAAATAAATAATTATCGTTTAAATCGTTCTTTAAGAAACGCACAAATATGTTATGTTAGAGAAGGATTTGGAATAATAGCATTGTTTCTGAAGGAACTTAGATTAATAAATACAATGATAAATATCTGCAGAGATATTTATCTCTTTGGGGGCGCAATTGTCTTGCCGCTATTATTTGTGAATTTTTATTGTTAAAGAAGCTGTCAATTTGTTTATTGATATATCCATTAATTAAAAATGAGTGCTACCAAATCAGATCAATAATAAATTAGTAGCACTAAAAATTAAATGAAAATATAGATCAAATTCAGAATGTGATTATTATATAGCCACATCGGATAATGTAAATTTATAATATCCTTAATTAGAAAGTCATAATCTCATCTCCCATAAATTTGTAAATTTGAAATACTAGTGTATACCCTACCATACTTAGCACTATCTAATCTCAGAGTAATAACTAACCGCACGGGACGGTATGCAGATCTTAGATCAGTCATTGAATAATCACGAAGCTTATGAGAAATACACAAATTAATATGTGAGATGGGTGGGACTCTGCAGAAACTCCCCAGCTATTAAAGAGTAAAAGTGCCCAGATGCACTAACTCGGAAAAGTCTCAGTTATAGGCTCTGTTTTGTTCTTATTATAGTGATTTTTAGTTTTACTAATAATGTAATAAACTACTATGTATGTATCATATAGCTATAGATTAATATATTATTAAATCTTTAATTTCAATATGTCGACCACCTATGCTTGAGTCTTGTAAAAGAAAATCTTAAAAAAAGGATACAATAAATTTTATTTATGTCTAAGGAAAATTAGTAAACGGAAAACATTTGACTAAATAGGTTAATAGTATGGATTAACTCAATGTACGGGTTCTTGACTATTCTGAATATCGACAGTATTTTGAATTTGCTAAAAATCTCTATAAAACTAATTCTCTTATAGTCAATTGTGGATTATAGACCTTATTCACTACAGACAGTATAAAATTAACATAAGAGAGACACATATCCTTTCAATTGTTGTATAGAATGGATATCGGACTTATTGTTCAATGCACGAAATATACAATCTATTTTTGTCAATTATTTGTTTTCAAAATGAAGAACAAAACTGAAACTGTTTTAATATTTTTTAATATTTATCTTAAAATAAACTATAAACGTTGCATAAATAATCGGGATTCCATACCAGTTTTATTCAATTATTAACACATTGATTCAGTATTAAGAGATTTTTAAATATTTAAAGTTTAATATTAGCATAAAAGCATTAATTAAAATATTAATCTGTGATTAAAACGACTTCTGGGTACGCTTTTGACACATTCTTCAAAAAAGCGCCGGCGATCATGCAGAAGTAACCACTTTTCGGAATTAATTATTTCATAAACTTTTTAATTTATTACTAATTAAAAAATAAATTTAAACAAAAGCGCAAAAATTATTAGTTTGCAAATTGTGTATATGAAAACGATTAAAACATGTTATTAAAAATTTATATCCAATTTGATAATATATGTATATGTTAAGCATATACAAAATTGATTCGTAATTATTTCATAATCTATTTTTTAATTGATTATTTTAATTGATTATTTTATTGTAATTTATTAAAGTAAAACTTTAAAAATGAGGCTTCAACTCTCTAGAGTTCGATAGTTGATAACACATTTAGTAAACTTATTATTATAACGCACATCTTTTATTGTAAGAGCATAGGTCATTATCATCAACTTGGCATAACATTATTTAAAGGACTTAGTCTGCCGCACTAAATTATTGAATTCTTATGAGTTTTTGCTTTTCAGTGATAAAACCACTGGAGCTTATTCTTATTCGAGTTAGTGCATCTAGGCACTTTTACTCTTTGATAGCTAAGGGATTTCTGCAGAGTCCCACTCTTCTCACTGACTAATTTATGTATTCCTCAAAAGCTTCGTGATTATTCGATGACTGATCTAAGATCTACATACCGCCCCGTTCGATAAGTGACGATTCTGAGATCAGATAGTGCTAAGTAGGGCAGGCTGTCGATTTTCGCGAATAACTTCAGGGCTCTGTCCCTTAAGTATTTTTTGTCCGGGTCTATTCTAAGAGACCTTAGCATGTCATTTGTGCTGTGCGGATGTACCAAGGCACTTTATTATTTGTCTTCCTACAAATATACAATATCATTAGTCAATTTCAACTAATGGAACTATAATAACACATAGTTAATAGTATTATTTTATAAAAAAGCCCAATTTCACATTGACCACTGCTGAGCGTATGGGGGTCAATTCCACTATCAATAGAAAATAACTAATGCAGAAACCTAGAAGAGAGTCCAAATTTGGTAAAATTTTTGAAGCCTTGTTCTTTGAAAGTGAAGTCGCCATCGTCAATGGGAGTGGAAGTACTTCAAATGAAATTTCTCACAGGTCACTTCAATCAAGTTTCTTCTTTAGTTAATAATATTTCGTTACGGTATGACATATTTGTAAAATTAAAAAAAATAAATAATTAATTTTTAATTTGATGATTTTTATTTCATACTTGTTTTACATTGTTCTGATATTTTAATATTATTTTATATTTCTGGAAATATTTTTTAAATCATAAGTAATTTAATTACATAAATTTAATTATTGCCAATTATAAAAAAAATACTGACAATTATATCCGAAAATTATATATTATATTTGTGGTACATATACATATATATATATATATAAAATTTTTTGTGTATATCAAATGAATGCTATGTACTTTTGTAAATACAATAAGCATATATTTAATTTGTTGCCTAAAAGTATACCTTACAAACTATGAGCTCAATACGCGTACAGTACGCAAACTGTCATAAAAACAATTGTTCTTTTCAACGGAAACCACTTTCCTTCAATAGTTAGTAATTAAAAAAGTTATATATCAAAAATTCTCATTTAATTTTTAAATTATAAATTCAAAAATATATTAAACAAAAAGTACTAACACAACGCAAAACTTGCTAAAATATTGAATTTCTATTGAATTTTTATTTATTGCATTTTTTTATAATTGGTTTAATATAATTCTATATTTTTTTCAGATTTAGAAAATTGTCAATATTAAGTAAAGTAAAGCATAAAACCAAAATATAAATGACTAAATATATTATTGCATTTTACAAATGAACAAATCAAAAACATAAGAAACACAAGTTTTTCCAATAAAGAAAAATTCTTAATAACACAGTGATGTGGCTAACTTAAATTGTGTTTAACTGGCAGTGACATCAGCAATTGCTTCACGTAATTCACTAACATCTATTGGTTCCTTTGTAGCCGATGCGGTTGTTGGTGTTGCATTTGATGTGGGTCGAGCACAAGTTTTTTTGTGCATAAACCAATGCAAACGTTGGCACTCCCGATCGCAATATTGTACAGCTCGGCATTTTGAGCACTTCTTATCAGGTTTCTCATTACCACATGAACTGCAAAATGATGTTTCCTCCTAAATAAATTAATATTGTTTATCATATCATATTGTTTATACATGTAAAGGTGCATCCACACCAAAGCAAATGTAATGGTAATGATACTTGCAAAAGTTCGTTTGTTCGCAAGCGTTCGCTTTGGTGTAAATGTACCTTAAGTGTTTATAACAACTGACCAATTTAATACGACCAAAGCCAACACGAAATGTTTAATTAATCATTTGTTTTAAACAAAATATTGCATTTTCATACTTACAACAAATCCACGTAGACCATTAATATTGTTTCGCAATACATTTAACGCGGGTAAAGCATCTTTGGAAGCTAGTTGTGACACTATTTGTCTAAAAATAATCGTTTCTCTAAACCGAAATTCTCGAGTACAATCGCGTATTGTGTATTCTATATAATCCAATTGTCCTGATTTGTTTTCTTTTAGCGCTCGTTTAATAAACAACTCAATAAAATCTGTTTTATTAGCATCCGCTTCAACTGGCTTGTCTTTCTTCTGAGCTTTACATTGTTCTTCGCAACGCATTATTTCCGATAAGATCCAACGTAAATAATGATATTTAAATGCCATAAGTTCGTTCACATCATGCGATTTCGTCATTTCCTTTTCGGATAATAATTCTAACGCCCTTTTTAGACCAGACATATATTTGATTAAACCCAAAGACTGCAGATTCAGTGCTATGCGTACGGGATGTAAATTCACTTCTATTACAAATGAATGAAAACTTTGTAGGGTGCTTGGTGGTAAAATTGGTTCAGTTTGTTGGCCTTGTGGTACTGTGTAATATTTTAGTTGTTCCTTGGATATATAGTTATTAATTGCTTCAACGCAACTATGATTACCAACAAATGCTGCCATTTGGGAAGCAGTTCTAGAAACACTATTTAGGCTACTTGGGTTTATGCCAGCATCTAGTAAAAGTCGGCATAATTCGGTATTACCCGAAAGCGCGGCAAAATGCAAAGGGGTATAATTGGCACCATGTTTATTGTAGTTGATATCAGCACCCTAAAATTATATAATATATTTGAAACATATTCATAAAAATCTAAAAACACGTGGGTACTCAAGAGGGCCCACTCAATGTCATACCATATCTAATAGTAACTCCACTACTTCTTTGTTACCCTTGCAACATGCATGTTGAAGTGGTGTCATCCCGCCATCGTCCACAAAATTTACTCCTCCCTTAGCTTGTGTTATTAATTGCTTAAAAACATTAGTCTCGTTTTTTGCAATTGCATCGAATATTTGTTTTTGTATCTCCTCTAACTGGTTACCTTGATTTTCCTGCGACATTTTTACAGCTATTCCTTCTAAAGTCAAAAAAGATATGCTTATTTCCTAAAGCTGATTTTCTTTATATTATTGTTTATTAAATCAATTATTAAATTGCAATAATTTACTTAATATATTTGTTTAAGTCTATTAAAGTACAAGCGCAATTCCCACAGCATGTAATGTCGTTAACAATCTCACCACCAACAAATCAACAGTGTTGCATTTGTTATCGATTATAAATTCTAAAATTCCAAACAAATTGCATTATTCACAACACATCCACTAAACATTTTTAAAATGCGTAATTAATTTTGTATATTTTAAATTGCTTTTGGTCTTTACAATCTTAATTATAACATTGTACTTTTTAATATATAGTTTACAACAATATCCGTAGACTATTCTGTTTGGTATACATTGGATTAGAACTAATCAGCAGTTCTTAATCTAACTTGAATCTTATTCATCAAGTAACATTCTTATAAGGTAAAAATCATATCTCGCTCTCATAACCTTCTTTATTTATTTATAACTTGCGCACGGGAATACAAAATAATGAAATTCAAGGGACTTTTTATTTGAATTTAATTATAGATATATGTGAGAAAGCATCTATTATATATGTTGCTCTGATTTTTTTTAGCAATTAATAACTGCAGTTTTATTGTATTTCATTATATCAAAGTATTCAAGTGGGTACATATTTTTTTTTTTTTTTTTTTTTTTTAAA